>NW_024090840.1:0-19942 GCF_014356525.2 Nilaparvata lugens
CATAAGGCAGTTGATGGAATGTAATGCACTTTGTGACTCGGTCCAGGCAACATTCAATGATAACAACAGAGTTTAGCTCTCGTTCATTTAATAACCAAACAAACTTGAAGAAAAGTAAGGTAAAATATACAAATCGAAAACATTGAGGTATCAAATACTGTCACTTGATATTGATATTATTTATTAGTAAATGGAGAATCATTATTTATTAATAATAATTGAATATCATCAATCCAAAGTCATGTTATTTTCATTGATGTCATACATCCTGAACTAGGAGGAGACCTGAAAGGTTCATAGTTCATGATTAATCCTAAACTATGATGAAACCTGAACAGTTCAGCAGTGCTCAGGCTGTCAACAAAAGCCTGGCAAACAATAATTAATATGGAATTGTAGAACTAATAAAATTTATTGTCATCCAAAATAGAAATGGTAAATTAATGAGTAAAAATTAAAAGTGGATTGCATACAACTGACTCATAAATCGACAATTATTTGACACAGAGCTGAAACCAAAGAGGGGCATCATAGTGGAGCAAGTGACACTTGTCACTGATGCCAGCCAGAACGCAGCTAACAGATGACACAAACCCAGCACAAGCCTCATGAGAAAAATTGAAGCATCACAACCACTGATGATGTCACTCGGTTACCAAACAAACTATTGTCACATGATGCTGTCATCGCACAAGCTGCAGTATCTGTGCAAATTCGTGGATTGAATGCAAGGAAGTGGATTGCATACAACTGCCCTCATGAATCGACAATTATTTGAAACAGAGCTAAAACCAAAGAGGAGCATAGCATCATAGTGGAGCAAGTGACACTTGTCACTGATGCCAGCCAGAACGCAGCTAACAGATGACACAAACCCAGCACAAGCCTAATGAGAAAAATTGAAGCATCACAACCGCTGATGATGTCACTTGGTTACCAAACGAAACTATTGTCACATGATGCTGTCATCGCACAAGCTGCAGTATCAGTGGATTGCATACAACTGCCCTCATGAATTGAAAATTATTTGAAACAGAGCTAAAACCAAAGAGGGGCATAATAGTGGAGCAAGTGACACTTGTCACTGATGCCAGCCAGAACGCAGCTAACAGATGACACAAACCCAGCACAAGCCTCATGAGGAAAAGTGAAGCATCACAACCGCTGATGATGTCACTCGGTTACCAAACGAAACTATTGTCACATGATGCTGTCATCGCACAAGCTGCAGTATCTGTGCAAAATCATGGATTGAATGCAAGAAAGTGGATTGCATACAACTGCCCTCATGAATAGACAATTATTTGAAACAGAGCTAAAATCAAAGAGGGGCATAATAGTGGAGCAAGTGACACTTGTCACTGATGCCAGCCAGAACGCAGCTAACAGGTGACACAAACCCAGCACAAGCCTCATGAGAAAAATTGAAGCATCACAACCGCTGATGATGTCACTTGGTTACCAAACGAAAATATTGTCACATGATGCTGTCATCGCACAAGCTGCAGTATCAGTGGATTGCATACAACTGCCCTCATGAATTAACAATTATTTGAAACAGAGCTAAAACCAAAGAGGGGCATAATAGTGGAGCAAGTGACACTTGTCACTGATGCCAGCCAGAACGCAGCTAACAAATGACACAAACCCAGCACAAGCCTCATGAGAAAAAGTGAAGCATCACAACTGCTGATGATGTCACTCGGTTACCAAACAAAACTATTGTCACATGATGCTGTCATCGCACAAGCTGCAGTATCTGTGCAACTTCGTGGATTGAATGCAAGAAAGTGGATTGCATACAACTGCCCTCATAAATCGACAATTATTTGAAACAGAGCTGAAACCAAAGAGGGGCATAATAGTGGAGCAAGTGACACTTGTCACTGATGCCAGCCAGAACACAGCTAACAGGTGACACAAACCCTGCACAAGCCTCATGAGAAAAATTGAAGCATCACAACCGCTGATGATGTAACTCGGTTACCAAACGAAACTATTGTCACATGATGTTGTCATCGCACAATCTGCAGTATCTGTGCAACTTCGTGGATTGAATGCAAGAAAGTGGATTGCATACAACTGCCCTCATGAATAGACAATTATTTGAAACAGAGCTAAAACCAAAGAGGGGCATAATAGTGGAGCAAGTGACACTCGTCACTGATGCCAGCCAGAATGCAGCTAACAGATGACACAAACCCGGCACAAGCCTCATGAGAAAAAGTGAAGCATCACAATCACTGATGATTCACTCAGTTACCAAACAAGACTTTTGTCACATGATGCTGTCATCGCACAAGCTGCAGTATCTGTGCAAATTCGTGGATTGAATGCAAGGAAGTGGATTGCATACAACAGCCCTCATGAATTGACAATTATTTGAAACAGCACTAAAACCAAAGAGGGGCATCATAGTGGTGCAAGTGACACTTGTCACTGATGCCAGCCAGAACGCAGCTAACAGATGACACAAACCCAGCACAAGCCTCATGTTAAAAATTGAAGCATCACAACCGCTGATGATGTTACTCGGTTACCAAACGAAACTATTGTCACATGATGCTGTCATCGCACAAGCTGCAGTATCTGTGTAATTTCGTGGATTGAATGCAAGAAAGTGGATTGTATACAACTGCCCTCATAAATTGACAATTATTTGACACAGAGCTAAAACCAAAGAGGGGCATCATAGTGGAGCAAGTGACACTTGTCACTGATGCCAGCCAGAACGCAGCTAACAGATGACACAAACCCAGCACAAGCCTCATGAGAAAAAGTGAAGCATTACTACCGCTGATGATGTCACTTGGTTACCAAACGAAAATATTGTCACATGATGCTGTCATCGCACAAGCTGCAGTATCAGTGGATTGCATACAACTGCCCTCATGAATTAACAATTATTTGAAACAGAGCTAAAACCAAAGAGGGGCATAATAGTGGAGCAAGTGACACTTGTCACTGATGACAGCCAGAACGCAGCTAACAGATGACACAAACCCAGCACAAGCCTAATGAGAAAAATTGAAGCATCACAACCGCTGATGATGTCACTTGGTTACCAAACGAAACTATTGTCACATGATGCTGTCATCGCACAAGCTGCAGTATCAGTGGATTGCATACAACTGCCCTCATGAATTCGTGCAGCTTCGTGGATTGAATGCAAGAAAGTGGATTGCATACAACTGCCTTCATGAATCGACAATTATTTGAAACAAGCTGAAACCAAAGAGGGGCATCATAGTGGAGAAAGTGACACTTGTCACTGATGCCAGCCAGAATGCAGCTAACAGATGACACGAACTTGGCACAAGCCTCATGAGAAAAAGTGAAGCATCACAACCGCTGATGATGTCACTCGGTTACCAAATGAAACTATTGTCACATGATGTTGTCATCGCACAATCTGCAGTATCTGTGCAACTTTGTGGATTGAATGCAAGAAAGTGGATTGCATACAACTGCCCTCATAAATTATTCAACACAGAGCTAAAACCAAAGAGGGGCATCATAGTGGATCAAGTGACTTGCTCCAGAGCAGAGCAGAGCATTTGTCACTCGGTTACCAAATGAAACTATTGTCACATGATGCTGTCATCGCACAAGCTGCAGTATCTGTGTAATTTCGTGGATTGAATGCAAGAAAGTGGATTGCATACAACTGCCCTCATGAATAGACAATTATTTGAAACAGAGCTAAAACCAAAGAGGGGCATAATAGTGGAGCAAGTGACACTCGTCACTGATGCCAGCCAGAATGCAGCTAACAGATGACACAAACCCGGCACAAGCCTCATGAGAAAAAGTGAAGCATCACAATCACTGATGATTCACTCAGTTACCAAACAAGACTTTTGTCACATGATGCTGTCATCGCACAAGCTGCAGTATCTGTGCAAATTCGTGGATTGAATGCAAGGAAGTGGATTGCATACAACTGCCCTCATGAATTGACAATTATTTGAAACAGCACTAAAACCAAAGAGGTGCATCATAGTGGTGCAAGTGACACTTGTCACTGATGCCAGCCAGAACGCAGCTAACAGATGACACAAACCCAGCACAAGCCTCATGTTAAAAATTGAAGCATCACAACCGCTGATGATGTTACTCGGTTACCAAACGAAACTATTGTCACATGATGCTGTCATCGCACAAGCTGCAGTATCTGTGTAATTTCGTGGATTGAATGCAAGAAAGTGGATTGTATACAACTGCCCTCATAAATTGACAATTATTTGACACAGAGCTAAAACCAAAGAGGGGCATCATAGTGGAGCAAGTGACACTTGTCACTGATGCCAGCCAGAATGTAGCTAACAGATTACACAAACCCAGCACAAGCCTCATGAGAAAAAGTGAAGCATCACAACCACTGATGATGTCACTCGGTTACCAAATGAAACTATTGTCACATGATGCTGTCATCACACAAGCTGCAGTATCCGTGCAGCTTCGTGGATTGAATGCAAGAAAGTGGATTGCATACAACTGCCTTCATGAATCGACAATTATTTGAAACAAGCTGAAACCAAAGAGGGGCATCATAGTGGAGAAAGTGACACTTGTCACTGATGCCAGCCAGAATGCAGCTAACAGATGACACGAACTTGGCACAAGCCTCATGAGAAAAAGTGAAGCATCACAACCGCTGATGATGTCACTCGGTTACCAAATGAAACTATTGTCACATGATGTTGTCATCGCACAATCTGCAGTATCTGTGCAACTTCGTGGATTGAATGCAAGAAAGTGGATTGCATACAACTGCCCTCATGAATAGACAATTATTTGAAACAGAGCTAAAACCAAAGAGGGGCATAATAGTGGAGCAAGTGACACTCGTCACTGATGCCAGCCAGAATGCAGCTAACAGATGACACAAACCCGGCACAAGCCTCATGAGAAAAAGTGAAGCATCACAATCACTGATGATTCACTCAGTTACCAAACAAGACTTTTGTCACATGATGCTGTCATCGCACAAGCTGCAGTATCTGTGCAATTCGTGGATTGAATGCAAGAAGTGGATTGCATACAACTGCCCTCATGAATTGACAATTATTTGAAACAGCACTAAAACCAAAGAGGGGCATCATAGTGGTGCAAGTGACACTTGTCACTGATGCCAGCCAGAACGCAGCTAACAGATGACACAAACCCAACACAAGCCTCATGAGAAAAATTGAAGCATCACAACCGCTGATGATGTTACTCGGTTACCAAACGAAACTATTGTCACATGATGCTGTCATCGCACAAGCTGCAGTATCTGTGTAATTTCGTGGATTGAATGCAAGAAAGTGGATTGTATACAACTGCCCTCATAAATTGACAATTATTTGACACAGAGCTAAAACCAAAGAGGGGCATCATAGTGGAGCAAGTGACACTTGTCACTGATGCCAGCCAGAACGCAGCTAACAGATGACACAAACCCAGCACAAGCCTCATGAGAAAAAGTGAAGCATTACAACCGCTGATGATGTCACTCGGTTACCAAATGAAACTATTGTCACATGATGCTGTCATCACACAAGCTGCAGTATCCATGCAACTTCGTGGATTGAATGCAAGAAAGTGGATTGCATACAACTGCCTTCATGAATTGACAATTATTCGAAACAAGCTGAAACCAAAGAGGGGCATCATAGTGGAGCAAGTGACACTTGTCACTGATGCCAGCCAGAACGCAGCTAACAGATGACACAAACCCAACACAAGCCTCATGAGAAAAAGTGAAGCATCACAACCGCTGATGATGTCACTCGGTTACCAAATGAAACTATTGTCACATGATGTTGTCATCGCACAATCTGCAGTATCTGTGCAACTTCGTGGATTGAATGCAAGAAAGTTGATTGCATACAACTGCCCTCATAAATTATTCAACACAGAGCTAAAACCAAAGAGGGGCATCATAGTGGATCAATTGACTTGCTCCAGAGCAGAGCAGAGCATTTGTCACTCGGTTACCAAATGAAACTATTGTCACATGATGCTGTCATCGCACAAGCTGCAGTATCTGTGCAACTTCTAGTTGAATTTCCTGTGCAGTTTCAAAAAGCATACTTTCCTGGAAAGCTTAGTAAAGGGATTTAAGTTTTGCATGGGATGAGTCATATTGTGAGTCACGAGGTTCTAATGAGTGGTCTACACACCATTCCATTTTTGATGCTTCTCAGCATTATTGTTATTCATTTCATTTTTCTTATTTGAAGCCTCAAATAATTCAGCAATAGTTGATTGATATCTTGTTGCTGCTATTCTACAAATCCCGAACTTAAGAACCAGAAAAATCGTAATACAGTACAGCAAAGTCTATCAAGTGAAGAATAATTATTAATGGGGTCTGGCCCAGGTAAAAATTCCAAAAAATTCAAAATTTGGATTTTGCTGCCATTGCAGCATCATTTCTTAGCTTCAAAATGATATGTGATTCACTGAATTCTGAGCAATAGAAAGAATATGGAAATATTTTTGTGGAGCATTGTAAAGTACACAATAAAGTTCCCTCCTGTGAAACAGTTGACAACAATGACGAGGACAAGGATGAATATTTCCAAGACACAGAATCATCAATGATTTTATCATTGTAAATGTTATAATATTAAGTAATAATACATTTTTGTCACACATTTGTGCAGAGGATGCCTCAAATTTGAAAAATAGGTAAGAGAACCCACATATCACTCAAAGTATCCGATACATATCAAATATGTATCAATGAATCCTTTAAAGTATGTATTACAAAATATGTACCTCAAACGTATCTGATACGTATTATTTGAGACAGAATTGATACGTATCTCCTATGTGTATCAGATATGTATCAGATACATACCCGCTAAACATTCCCACAATGCATCAGCAATTGTGCATACCCCTCTACGGCCTCTAGTAAGGGCCTCACTATGAATACTGGTTCTGTACATCTGTTGTTTATGTTGTGAAATCAGGGTTGCTAATGTGTGGGTAATTACCCAAATTGAGGGTATTTTTGAGTAATTTGGGTATTAATGTGGGTATTCAAATTTTGTGGGTAAATTCGGGTAATTTCACCCTTAGCAAATGTGTTATTTATTTTTCTCCAATATGCAAACTGATTTTGAAATTATGGTTTCCTCCCGCTCTGGTAGTCATAATTTGAACTAGAGAGTAGTGACGTAGTGGTTTGGGTTTTGTTCTTTGTTCTCCAGTTCAAAGTTACTGTTCCTTTCCATTTCCTTCATTCCTAATTCCATCTTCCATGCGGTCACCATGTGGTTGATACTTACTGGTGTTTACTGTTTAGTTTAGCAGTGTCTGTGCGTGGCGTGGTTCACTTCTAAATATTTCATTTGTTGTTGTATTCTCATTTCGTGTGACAGTGATTGTTGGAATTGATATTTGCCTTAAAGCATTATTTTACTTATTTAAGTCTCGTGCCTTGTGAGTCTAGGCTTGTAGGTAGGCTTTGGGTAGCCTAGTAGACTAGACAGTAGTTTTTTGATTCCTATTCTTCAGTGAACTTTTACTATGTAGTAATAAAGAGAACAGCAATAGTTTTGTTAGTTTGAACAGTTTTAACAGTAACCAATAGTTAGGCTAGTTTCACAGTAATTTTTATTAACAATCTCTGAACTCTTTTCTTGGGATTGGGAGTATATTTTTACCAATATGAAAAAATATCTGAGTTTTGGTGGTTAGCGACCATCAAGTGGAACTGTAAGTGATAAATCGGCAGATGAAGATGAACCTTAAGCTGAACCTAGGCCTACCACCTCTTCATCTTCAAATTCAGGTGTTCTATCACAAGGCACTTCACTGCTACCAACAACTACTAAGAAACTCAAAACTGAAGCAAAAGTTCGATCAAATAAATTTAACCCTGCATGGATGCAAATGCCCCAGTTCATTGGGTGGCTAAAAAAGCATGATCAGAAAAGGGAAGGACATGATTTAGCTTATTGTAAAGTGTGTAATTGTACTATTTCAAGCCACAAATCCGAACTTGAAAGGCATGCCAAGTCAGCAAAACATATTCAAATATCAAAGGAAGTGAGAGGCAACAAAGACTCGACAAGTTTAGTAAAAAATAAAGATCAGAATCAGTCAGTGAAAAGAGCCGAAATCAAGTTGGCTGGCCGCATTGCAACGCAAAACCTATCATTCAGTGTTATGGACAATTTAATCCCTTTGTTCAAGGATGTTTTTCCAGATTCCCAAATAGCTCAAAATCTGTGTATGAAACATTTCAAAGCTACAAATGTTGTGAAAAATTCACTTGGAATAACTTTTCAGGAACTTTTATTTGACAAATTAACGTCCCAAGGGAAACTTTTTCTCAATAGTGATGGATGAGACCACCGATAGAAGCTCCATTAAGCAATGTGCTCTAACAGTGACATACATTGATGAAACAACTGGTGCTGTAAAAACAAACTTTTTCGATATGTTTGAAGTGAAAACGGGTTGTGCTGAAGACTTGACCGAAGCTCTTCTAAACAGTATAAAATCAAAAAACATTCCATCAGACAATTTTATTGGTTTCAGTTCTGATACCACCAATGTAATGGCTGGGGAACACAAGTCAGTTTTTTCTCTCCTCAAAAAACAAATCCCTCACATTGTTCTTGTGAAATGCAGCTGCCATATGATCCACCTTGCTGCTAGCAAGGCGTGTATGAAGCTACCAAGAAGCGTGGAAGATCTGCTCCGTAACCTGGGATTACATTTTAGTAGAAGCTACGGCAGACAACTGGCTCTGAAAGAATTTCAAGAATTTTTTCATGTTGAAATTCATTAAATTTTGAATCCTTCTATCACTGGCGTCTTTGTGTCTTTGAAACTTTGTGTTGATAGGGTTCTTGAACAATTTGAAGCTCTAAAGTCATATTTTACTTCAGTTGTGTTTGAAGACCCATCCAGTAGAACAGAGACAATGTTGAATACTATGAAAAATGATTTTGTACATATGTACTTGGAGTTCATGTCCTATGTTTTAGGAATATTGACAGATTTCAATATTTTGTTTCAATCAGAAACTCCCCTCCTTCATAAATTGCAACCACAGGTTGAAAAGATGATACTGGACTTGTGCTCTAATTTTCTACAAATCGAGTATGTAAAGAAGACATTCCAGTATTTGAAATTGACCATTCAAATCCGCAACACTTCCTCCCTATTGATGAAATCTATATCGGCATATCTGCATACGAATCATTGAATGAGCTCAGAAGAAAACCAGATGTGCAGCCTGTAGAAATTCCCACTTTTTTGAAATCATGCCAAAACTTTTACATCGAATTAGTTTGTCAAATTAAAAACAGATTTGATTTCAGTGATCCAATTTTCGAAATTATCCAAATTGTTGAACCAAAAAAAGCACAACAGCTGCACGTGAAAAGTTTATTACCGGTTTTTCAACGTTTTCCAGTATTAAAATTCATAGTAGATCCACAAGAAGCCGACTCCGAGTGGAAGAAACATGCACTACTAAATTTCGAAGCTGAAGAACTCAATTGCAGCAAACCGGCAGTTGAATATTGGAGTAAAGTGTCTACACTCATGAAAGCTGATGATGCTACTCCAGCATTCCAAAACGTAATAAACATAGTCAATTTATTGTTAATTTTACCATTTTCTAATGCATCGGTGGAACGGCTTTTCAGCAAACTGAACCATATTAAAACATCCGACAGAAATAGGCTAGCTACTGACACAATTGTAGCTCTAATGGCAACTCGAGAGGGGATTGATATTGTAGGAGGTATTGCAAAATTTGAGCCCTCAAAGGACATGATAAACAGAAATATTTGGGACAAAAATTAATCAGATGTGAGAAAAGTAACTAATTTTTGTAAATTATACTGATGAAATGACAGCAAAAATAAAAGTTTAGCCTATTTTGAAAATTTGTATAAGTTTGGTTGAATAATTATTTATGTAACGGTATGAATTGGCAGTGAGTAGACGTTTTGTGAATTAACACTGGATACATAGCCTAAATGTGTGATAAACAGTGAAAATGAAAGTGAATATTATAGACGTTGGTTCACTAGATAACTTAATAGATAAACAACAATACTCCTTATTAGAAAAAATCAACATTGGTGAGTTCAATCTTTGAATGTGTAATTCCCTAATATGTATACTTAATTCTCTTTATTTGTGAAAACGTTCCACTTTTATTCAAATAATTTCAAGTGTTGTTCATTGTTGTCATCGACTCGGGACTTCTCAAGGAGAAAAGGTTGAACTCGAGAGACGGAATGGTGTGTCTGGACAACCATTGGGCGTCGAAAGCGAGCGTGATCCAGCGCAAGGGGCAAGCGGGTTGAGTCCAGCCGGGCGAGTGTCACCATCTCTACAGCCAGCAAAAGTTTGATTCTCTCGACGAGTTTCCAATGCCAGAGGCACACAGGATTCGGCTAGAAATGGTCGTCCTGCAGTCAAAGACATACAGTGGTCATGAAGAAGCTGAACAGTTCCTGAGTCAACTTCCAGAGCCTCCAAGTGTTGCTGTGATTAGAGAGGCAGTGAAAACTCTCCAGTTCATGGGAGCTCTGGACATGGAGGAGAACCTAACTGCACTTGGCCGTAGGATATCAGTAATTACAACTCACCCACTCATATCAAAGGTTCTTGTCTACTCATGCATTTTCAAATGTGTGGACCCGCTTATCACAATAAGCACCATCATGTCATGGAAGAGAGACAGTATCAGTTGGAAAGTTCAAACAAGACAGTTGTGTGTGTGACCGCTCTCGCTCTCGTTACAATCGACGAAAAAGTGTATTCTGGTGTGTTTCTCGGTTTGATTTTGTGTTGAGGGTGAGTCGAATGTCCAGACTTGAATTTTTCAGGCACAAGAACGGTTACAATTGTTTTTTTGAGTGTCATTCCGTTGAATATTTGCCTCGAGAAATTTTAGGTTAGGATCAGAGCCGAAGCAGAAGAGCTAGGTACTCAAATTGTGAAGTGCAGGGAAGAGGTGAAACGCCGGCCAGTGAAGAGATAAGTTCAACGCTATTACTCTCCCAACTATACAGATTTATAGTGCTAGGCCGTATTGATATCAGCAGGATTTTGATAGCTGGTACTGCACTGCGTACTTTGAGTCAGAATAGACTGTTTACAGTTAAAAATCAATATTCTTTGATCCATAATCATTCATAATATTGCTTATGATATACCACGATATTAATTACTGCTGACATGATATTACTGTTTTACTCATTCAATCACCAGATGGACTTACGTTCAAAATCCAATTGACTGAAACCCAGGTAACGACTATAAGGCAAGACCATTCTGCAATACGTTCAAGATCATACTATGTTCTACAAATATGAGTTACTAAATATGAGTACTTGTGGAAGGTGTTCCAAACAAATTAATCGAACGGAAACAAATAAAATTGTCTGTAAAGTGTGCAGGATATCTTTCCATGGTACGTGTTCCAAGCTCACGGTCAATGAAATAGAGTTTTTATCTTCTGGTAATCAGTGGACGTGTCAGGCGTGCAATAGAGAAAGAAGACTTAGTAGGGGTAAATCTGACTCTTGTCCAATTATTAATAAGGATATTTCTCTACCTGCCGAAAGCATGGGTGTTACACTCACAGAAATCGAAGCTCTCTTGGAGAAACATAAGCAGGAAATATTGGATGGGCAGAATAAAATTGAACAACAATTGAATAAATCCATTGAATTGTGCTTCAACTTGATCAATGAAAACTCCCACTCAAAGAGGAGGGAATATCCGCATGTCATCGTATTCCGGCTGCCAACCGCCCAGGAAAGGGTATTATTGTCAGGTTTCTCCGTCGGGAAGACTCTGACAAACTGCTCGCGAAGAGGAAGGTAAAAAGGGATTTCTCCACCCGGCATATACCTGGACGCAGTGACGACAACCCAGTCTACATAAACCTCTCTTTGTCCAAAGAAAGGCGGATTCTCTTCGCTAAGGCGCGTAAGTTAAAGTTACAATTCAATTACAAATATGTATGGACTGACAGGAATGGTAGGGTGAAGGTTAAAAAGGATGAAGGCAAGAAAACAAAGTCTATTGATGATGAGAGTGAACTGGAACGCATTATTCAAAGTGAAACTTCTAAGAACTGTTCAAAATAATGGTTAACAAATTGTCAACTTGTTCTAATCTAACATTACAAGTTCGATTTAATACTCAAAATGTTCAACCTCCAGTTGGTTTTTGTTTTTACTCCTTACATTGCATCGGAAATCCTGAATATTTAACACATTGTAAACTAATATCTTGTACCTACATCATTCCTTTGAGATGATTTAGAAATCATGCATTCAAAACAAGTGAGACTGTCATTATTGTTTCTTGTAAATTTTTTACATGTTCTATTCTTGTTCTGAAATACTTGCTCCTCGCTCGAATTTATACTGGTTGTTTGACGATAGTGATTAGCACAACCGTACTAGTAAAAAGGATATTTTTATTTTTCGTATCAACAATTATCTCAACCTTAATAAATTTTCGTCTACTACCCGTCCAGTTAAATGTTTCGATGTACATAAATAAATTATGGTACTTGAATATTTTGAAAAAAAAGAAAAAAGAGTTGCATAAAGATAAATTATTGGTAGTTTATGTGAGCAATAATAATATAAGTTCAAATGATGATGCATATTATTTCACATTGAATAGGCTTTTACGCGATTTGAATAGCTTAATGTTATTATGATTATGTACTGTATATTTCCATACTGTATACTAGATTCAATGAATTCCAATGACTGATCTGAGTAATGATACATTTAATGACGCTCATCATAACGACATTGTAATTGTACAACAGAATATTTGCAGTTTAAGAGCTAATTTCGATGCTTTCAGCCTCCAGTTAGAAGTTTTAGAAGAAATACCTGACATAATAATACTAACCGAGATATGGGTTGATGAGAATGATATCAATCAGTATTATTTGACAAATTAAACAGTACATTTCAAATGCAATAATTCAAATAGAGCAGGGGGAGTAGAAGTGTACGTTTCAGATAGGTTGGCTTGTGTTGGCCTTGATGATTGTAACATGATAACAGCAGATTGTAAGCACCTGATACTATCTTTATCCCACACAAAAATCGACTTACTGGCTATCTATAGATACCATGCTTTTTCTGAAGAAGCATTCATTAGTGAACTAACCTCCTCGATAAAGCTTATCAAAAACTCCAATTTAATTATTAAAGGTGACATGAACCTCAATATCCTGCAACAAAATAGAATTTCTGATTTTTATTTGGTTCGAATGGCTAGTCTCGGCCTCAAATCCCTTATCAATGAGCCCACGCGAGCTACTAATACTTCCGAAACTTGCATAGATCACGCATTCATTAGAGACAAAATCAGTAGTAGACTGGGTTATAGTTCTAAAGTTATCCAGACATCTATAACGGATCATTGGATGACTGTTCTTTACATAAAAACTAATGATAAGGAAATGTTTCCAAAAATAAAAGAGCATAAAAGAGTTGAAGAAGACAAGTTTATAGCACTGATGGGAAATGTGGATTGGAGCGACGTATACTCATGTCATTCCGTTTCACAGGCGGTGGAAAAATTTATTCACAAAGTAAATAATTGCATTGAACAGTCCTATAAGACAATAAAAAATAATGCTAAGCTTTTGAAACCGTGGATGAATGCAGAGCTAAAAAGAGAAATTGATAAGAGAAATTGATAAGAAAAATAGATTATACAAAAGGTGTAGGCAGCAACCAGAAAATAATAATCTTAGGCGTGACTAAAACATCCAAAGAAATATCCTACTGAACAAAATTAGGTTTAAAAAACAGGCTTATTACTCTGCTGAACTTGAAAAGAATATGACTAACAGCAAAAAACAGTGGGCAATAATCAAAGACTTGACAGGCAAAAAAAATTGATAAATCTATAACACTAAGTGATGAAGCAGGGTCCCTGATAACATGTGATAATGAAGTAGCCAGAATGTTTAACAATCACTTTTGTACGATAGCTGATGATCTGAGAGAACAAATAGTAAATGATAATAGACAAATAAATGATTCGTTCAAGAAGTTCGAGAAAAATTTCCAATGCAATAGAATAAGAAATAAAATTTTTCTCTACCCAACAACTAAAGAGGAGATCTTGAATATTATATCACAACTACAAAATAATAAATCACCTGGATATGACAATATAACAACATCCCTATTAAATCTATTTCACACCTCATTATTGATGTTTTAATATTCATATACAACCTAAGCTTAAGGACAGGAGAATTTCCTGCAGAGTTTAAGAAAGCAGTAGTTATTCCTCTGTATAAAAAAAATAGCAAAATGCAGGCTACAAATTATAGACCGATTTCGCTGTTATCAATTTTCTCTAAAATACTTGATAAAATTGTCAAGAACCGAGATACTAGTTTTCTGGAGCAGCACAACTTTTTCAGTAAAAACCAATATGGTTTTCAGAGCAATCTTAATACGGGTTCAGCAATCATGAAACTAATGTCAGGGGTGGTTTATGATAGTATCAATGAAAGTATTCCATGTGGTGCCTTGTTCGTTGACGTCATGAAAGCCTATGATATGGTTGATCATGAGATTCTATTAGATAAAATGTACCTGGCAGGAATAAGAGGCATTGCATACGAGTGGTTCAAATCATACCTCACCGGACGACTTCAGCAAACTAAAGTTAATAACGATGTTGTTAGTACATTCAGAGAACTGAAAATTGGTATACCACAGGGATCAGTATTATCCGGTTTATCTTTTCTAATATATGTTAATAGCTTATATAATGGGGGTTTCAAGGGTAGCTTGGTTGCTTTTGCTGATGACACTGCACTTCTTTATAGAACAAAATCATTTGCAGAACTGCAAGAAAACATGCAGAACGACATAAATGCGCTTAGATGGTGGTTTACTCGCAATATGATGGTGATGAGCCCAAAAACAAAATATATCATATTCAGACTATGGAAAGATGTGCAATTCCCTTCCTCACTCAAATATCATAAAATCGCATGTTCCTTGGCTGCTGATTGCGATTGCCCACCCCTAGAGCAGGTCAAGTGCATCAAGTACCATGGAGTTTTGGTAGATAGTAGGATCAGTTGGAGAGAACACATAGGTTATATAAATAAAATTATTGAAATATATTCGAATATTTTATCTTCTCAGAACTGTGTGCAATTCGGAATTGATGAGAAAGATCGACTTCGCTCACATAAATTCCAATTTTGAGTATGGCTTGGAAATTTGAGGGGGAGCATATAAGGCTGCTTTACATCCCTTAATCATTTTACAAAAATCATTTATGAGAATAATGTCTTACAAAACGAGATATGATCACTCTGCACCAATTTTCAAAGAGCTCAGAATACTGCCTCTCAGGAAATTATATATTTATAAAACCCTAAAGCTGTTTTTTGATAGGAGTCGTGAAATGCAGCTGATTAATATGCGCAGGGTTGGGAGGAATCAACAAAATGTGCAAGTCCCTAAGCCCAACCTTACAATCTTCAAAAAATTCTTCAATTTTTTAGCACCAACGTTTTAAATAGACTTCCTGTGGACATAAAAAGGTGTAGGCAGAAGACAACTTTCTCCAGATTATTACATAGCCATCTGATACATGAAGATGTTTCTGGTTATTATGAGAATATTGTTTGAACTGCAGGCCTGCACTTCATTTAGCACTTTTTTCAACTGGTAAGCTCGACATTTTTTTTTTGTTTTAGTTTGTAATGTTATTGTTTATAGTGTAATATTGTTAGTATTTTAATAATGTTAAACTAATACTGAAGTTCCCTTGCATTTCCTGGAATGTTGAATTGAACAGCTCTATGCATACAGAACTACCATTTCTTCAGAAAAACAATTTGAAAATTTTAGTTGATACTGGTAGTCGATATAATTTTGTTAGGAAACATGTACTAAATGAAAAAACCCAATTGATACCTTGTAAGTTTTGCATATATACTCCAGCAGGAAAGTCCTATGAAGAATATAAAGTTAAGATGAATTTTATGTATATTTTAGGAGAAGATTAAGAATCTGATTTTTTGTTGCATGAGTTTTCCCAGTAGTATGACATTTTGCTAGGGTATGGAACACTACAGCAATTGGGAGCACAAGTCGATTTATGGCCAATTGCCTTAGATTCAATTCTACTATCCTACCATTGTAAGGAGTGGACCCTTTGAAAATAAAAAAGGGTTGGAATAAATTGTTTATTCCTTGTGAAAGTGAAAATGAAACATTGGTTCTTGAAAATGTTTATTTAGATATAAGGAAGTATTAGTAGAATCTTTAAATAATGTACAGCATTTTCCTACAATTTGGAAGGTGGCAGAAGTCATTATGTTGCAAAAGCCTGGGAAATGTCCACAAGAAGCAAAATCGTACCGCCCAATATCTCTTCTACCTGTAATTTCAAAGCTTTTTGAGATATTGCTAATGAAGAGATTGACTCCCATCATAAGTAGCAGGAATCTTATACCAGCCCATCAATTTGGTTTCAGGCAAAAGCATTCAACCCTGGACCAAGTACATAAAATCACCAATGTGATAGAGAATTCATTAGAAAAAAATCTATATGCTCAGCAATCTTCCTTGATGTGGCACAGGCATTTGACAAAGTGTGGCATGAATGACTGATCAGTAAACTTCATAAAATTCTTCCCTATCAACTTGTAAAACTTTAAAAATCATTCATCACCAACAGATTATTCAGAGTAAAACAAGGTGATGACGTCTCTGAATTGAAGGAAATAAGGGCTGGAGTTCCACAAGGTAGTGTTCTTGGACCAGTTCTTTATGTGCTGTACACAAGCGATCTTCCTGAATTGGATGCAGTGACAATTGCTACTTTTGCTGATTATACTGCAATGCTGGCAGAAGGGGAAACAGTACAAGAAGCAGCCACAAAACTACAGAATGCTATCAGTGACTGGACAAAAAAATGGAGAATTCGATTGAATGAGATGAAGTCCATTCATATCAACTTCACAAACAAAAATATCACTGATCCGATTCGAAAAAAGCTAAATGGGAATGTAGTGCCACACAGCAAAATACATTGGAATGACTCTTGATGCCAAGTTGAAATGGAAAGAGCATATCAAGATGGAAAGGAGCGAACTGGGACTCAAATACAGTAAAATCTATTAGCTGTTGGGCCGACAATCACACCTCTCATTGGCAACAAAATATTGATTTACAAACAAATCCTAAAACCTGTCTGGACATATGGAATTCAGCTATAGGGCTGCTCTAGAACATCTAACATCAATCAGATTCAAACATTTCAAAACAGAGTACTGCAGAACATGGTGAATGCGCCCTGGTACATAAGGAACAGCGATTTGCACCGAGATCTGCACATCCCCTATGTGACCAGTGAAATAAAACAATTGGCAGCCCATCATGGGTCACATCTTCATCAACACAACACTGAAGTCATCCAACTACTAGACAGCACTGAACTCACAAGGAGGTTGAAGAGAACAAAGCCCTACAAGTTGGTGTAGAGCTAGTGAAGTGTAAAAAGTATAAATTAATTAAAAGTGTAGTGAGAGAGTTTAAAGTACAGAAATAATTATAGATTAGAGCTGTAGGCTTCACTGGAAGACTTCAGCAATAAAAATTAATACGTAAGGATAAGAAATAAGAGAACAGAATTTATGGTTAGTCCTAGTGACTGGTTTCAATAGAAAAAAATATATATATTTTATCCTCTAGAGAAAATTTTATTTTTCTTAGAAAAATGCTCCCTCAGGCAATCTTGAGGGAATTGTATATTGCTTCGGTTGACTCTAAAATTAACTTTGGTATAACATGTTGGGGCTCTACATATAAAACCAATTTGAAGCCTCTAGTCACCTTACAAAAATCAATTGTTCTCAATCTTCCAATTTTACAAATCTCTACCACTGCGGTATATTTTTGTTTTTAAGGTTCTGTCTTCTTTCTTTTTGTTATCAGGTGATTGCAGTAGGCAGGTATATGAGGTGGATCACCTATATAGCACAAGAAGTGCAACTATTAGAGCTTCATGGAGAAGTGCTTCATGGAGAGAGTCAGGTTGCCCAGACCTAGAAGCACTTTTTTCCAGAAGTCGTTCCTGTTTCTTGAGGGTAAATTTCATAATAGATTGCCAGATGAAATTAAGCACTGTGACTCATTCTTTCTATTCAAGAGATCTGTTAAAAAATACATTATGTCATTAACTGAGGATGAAATTGAAAGATTGTATTTTGTAATAATTTGAATCCTTATTCTTTTTCTCATCTTTTTCATCCAGTTTGAAAAATAAGGATGGTAAATGGTAGGCTACTATATTAATTCTTAACTCTTAGTTCTTGGGTTGTTCATTCAAAGAGTTTCTGTGCAGTGTATAGAGCTGCATTTGGTTGAGAAAGGAGAAAAAATGTTTCATTACGGTATTTTAATTTTTTCCTTTTTGTGTCATTGAGTGATGTGAAATTTCATTTTGTTTTGTTATTCGATTCATTTTTTTTCATTCATTTATTTTATTTCTTATGAATTGAATATTGTCATTAAAAGATTTAATTATATTGTATTAACATGGATAGTTCAGTTGCTTCTTGATAAGTTAGTTGATTGTTTGGTTTTTTGAATCTATTACTTCTTATTTTAATTTAAATATAATCAGTGTAATATCATTAGTACTGTGCTCCCATATGCGGACAAGCTCCTTGAGCTTTGCATATGTGTATTATTTTTAGTTGAAAACTTGTTTCTATTTGTATGAAGATGTTTTATGTTATGTATTTTCTTTGACTGAGAATAAACATTTTATTTATTTTTTTTTTATTTATTAACATTTTAGGGCTTCCTAGACCATATACAACCTTTATCCAAAAATCATTTGTTTTCCTTGGCCCCAAATTTTTCAACAATGTGCCTGATTCAATTAGAAGAACTAATATTTTTTTTTTCATTAAAGAAACATATTTTCAAATGGTTTATTAGTATTTCACCAAAACTCTTTGAAAGTTTATTCATTGTAACTAATTAATCAAGTTGTTAAATAATAGCACTTGTACACATGTAATTTCTATTCTTCAATTGCCTGAATGGTGTGTGAATCTGGGAGTGAATGTAGTAGCATTAACTAAGTTTTTTTCACAAGAGACTCCTACTTGCAAACAAATTTTTTATAATTTAGCAAGTGGTATTTTTGTTTTGACTAATAAATTATAGTGATTTTGTATGATAGTAACAAAATTCATTTTGTTTTGTTAAATCCTAGTTGGATAAGTCTATTGATCTACAAAATGTTATATAATGTGAAGTGTCTTTTGTGATGACAAAATAAAAAAGTGATTTGATTTTTTGATTTGATTTGGGTGTTTTGCTGGCTGGCCTGGGCAACCTGTTGATCCATAAGAAGTATCAGATCAAGAAAGGGGTATTGAATAAATTGTCATCACTTTATACTATGTATGGTAATACTGCGTTGATCACAGGCAAAAGTGTGAATCATAAGCGCTCAGATTTTCCTCCTTACAGCTTTAAAAAAAGATTTTGCAGTTTCTAGGTCTATCTGTCAACTGATTACTAAATTGATAAATATGAGATCCTACAGTAATGAACATCCCTTGCATTTCCTGGAATGTTGAATTGAACAGCTCTATGCATACAGAACTACCATTTCTTCAGAAAAACAATTTGAAAATTTTAGTTGATACTGGTAGTTGATATAATTTTGTTAGGAAACATGTACTAAATGAAAAAACCCAATTGATACCTTGTAAGTTTTGCATATAGACTCCAGCAGGAAAGTCCTATGAAGAATATAAAGTTAAGATGAATTTTATGTATATTTTAGGAGAAGATTAAGAATCTGATTTTTTGTTGCATGAGTTTTCCCAGTAGTATGACATTTTGCTAGGGTATGGAACACTACAGCAATTGGG
>NW_024090841.1:0-23980 GCF_014356525.2 Nilaparvata lugens
GTAAAGTAGGTTTAGTTTTTATCATCATTCATCTTCACCATCTTCTTCATCCGTTCATCTCTGTGTGGGATCCTGGCATTTTCATCGTGAAATCATCTAGAATCGGTAGATTTGCATAGGGGAGAGCAGGAGGCTTAGACTTGTTTAAATAATTACAGTCAGTCTTTTTCTCTCTCCTATATTTCCCCGAATATTCTCAATATTCACTTCGAGAACGTCTTGCTCCAGCAACTACTTATTTAGTTTAATTATCGTAATATATTTATTGATAGTGTGTAGGTTGTACGGATATATTTTACATGTAAAGTTGGAATCAGAAAATTTTTGTAACGTATTACACCATAGCCACCTCTAATACAAGGCCCGGCCTACGATATTGCAACGTCGCAGTGTAGGCCTAGAATTTAATGTACGGATATATTTTACATGTAAGTTGGAATCAGAAAAATTTTGTACGTATTACACCATAGCCACCCTCTTACTACAGGCCCGGCCTACGATATTGCAACGTCGCGTGTAGGCCTAGAATTAATACATGATTGGTGAAAAAGGTTTTAAAAAACCAATGATCTTTTTCACCAATCATATTAAATTCTAGGCCTACACTGCGACGTTGCAATATCGTAGGCCGGGGCCTTGTATGGAAGGTGGCTATTATGATACCATATCCCATACAAAGATTATTGTTGTGAATTATTATTTTAGATACAGTACTCGCATATTAATAAAATAACATTAGTCTTGTTTACCAGAATACTAATAATATATTATTATTATTACCAGAATATTGATATGTGTGTCTCCTTCTACTTTGGCTTAAAACTTAGCTTTGATCATAATCATAGATAGGCAAGAGTAATGTAGAAGGTACTGTAGGTCTTCTACTGTTGAAGTACCAGACAACTCGATAATTTTCAAAAAAGTTACTCAATAAATAATAATTGAATCTATGGATTTCATATAAATTTATGCATTTTGTTTTCAAAAATTTGTAACAATGATTTTACTAGTACTTCATTCTTGGGGTTGTTTCTCAGAAAATTTTAAATTGCGAGAACTTCTACTCACTTGAATTTGTAATAGAAACTCTACGCAAATAGCGTAATATTATTTAAGTTACTGTAATGCCAAGCACACTAGAAGAAATTAGAATAAGTTATAATTATTGCTTTTGTATCATATAATTTTATAATTATTTAAGTTATTTAAAGTAATTTCAGTCCACTGATTCATTGTACGATATTATTGCACTGACAACAGTTTTGAAACAGCATTTTTCATTTAATAAACTTTAGCTATGACTATACACTTACAAAAAAAAACAGTTTTTAAAATAATTCTCGTTATTTTGAGAGAAGTGACAATTTTCATTTCATTTATTTGTAATAATTAAACTAGCCTACAGCAGTTTTTACAAACCAAATTTAGGCCTGACTTGTGAGTGTTTAAAAAAACAGTTTTTAAAATAACTCTCATTATTTTGAGAGAGAAGTGACAATTTTCATTTCATTTATTTGTAATAATTAAACTATCCTACAGTTGTTCTTTACAAACCAAATTTAGGCCTGACTTGTGAGTGGTACAAGTGAACCCTGCGTCATTGTACAATGTAGATATTGTATTATTAAATGTAGTCTTTACTGAGGTGTGGTGATATGATTTGTGAAACCATTTACAAAAAACAATTGTGAGACAATTTACAAAATCTGAAGAGTGTTTAGCTCGAAAATATTTTGCAATTGAATTGTTGTTACGGTATCTATGATTAATGAGTTCTAGGTTCTTAGTTCTGTAGGTCGTGGCGTTTGAAGACAAACAATTCACAGACCTTAATTTAATTTTAAAATCAAATTAAAAAATCACCTTCCCTTCTTTTTTTACTTTTCCATTTCCCCTTTAGTTTACTAAACTATAGGCATTTGAAAAGCTGCCTTTTCCTCCACCTACTGTCAAAAGTACTTACTTTCTCCCTGAACATGATACTAAAGTGTCACTTTTTCGCTCTCGGTACTAAAAACCAGAAAAACTCCCTAGGGAGTAAAAGTGACTCCATTTAAATAACATGGGAAGCATCTCTATTTTAAAAACGTACATTGGAATAGGTCAGAAGGTCTAAGCTCAGATGAGGAAGCATATAGAGTAGTCAAACCAACTAAATTCAATACCTTAACCAGACATTTGATCGATTTATAAAATTTATGTTTGTATGCTGAAATTATTATTACAAACTTCATATCACTATACTAAACTTTACTATACTTTTATTCCATGTTATTCAAAATATCAGCCAACGACTATTACTTATCAACTAATCAAATTTGTAACGGGAACTTCATCATAGCTGTAGTTTTGGCTGTCATTGTTGTTACAACTTTAGCCGACAGATAGTGCTGTCAGAGGATAACTGTGATTACAAGCCAGCTGTTTCTGTTTACTTTTTAGATTATGTTGTAACACATTGTTTGGTCACATACGTTTTTAAAAATTATTTTATTAGCAGTTTTTATAAAAATTCTCAGGAAAATTGTTGCCCTCGGCTTCGCCTCGGGCTTCGAACTTTTCCCTCAGGGAGAAAAAACAGCACTTTTCACTCTAGATATACAAATAACTATTATTGCTCTATATTCAGCTAACGTATAACATAATATTTATCCTGACGTATTTTTGGAGCCAAGACAAGTTATCAAGTGAATTTCGCATCTTTTGAACTTTCTCGTATTATCTATATCGCACTAGAACAACATTGTGTGACTCATCCAACAATAATAAATGAAATGTGATCTGAAATCTGTTCTATTTATGTGTAAGTAAATACTGTGAGTGTGAGTACTATTTGCGTAAATTACCGCAGTACCCTTACTTGAAGATGAGACGATATTGCGAAGCAGTGTTGATGTCAGATGTTAGTTTTGAATAATTGCCAAAAATAAGTTACCACTTGTTGTTCCATCATTGTAGTGCTGTGGGCTTATTTATAGATTTGAATTGCCTAACTTCAGTTTGATTTGAAATTTGAGCGTAGAGAGAACAAAATTTTAACTGTTCCTAACAATCATTGATATGAGCTCTCGAGTATTGATTAACTTTTGAATGGTCTATGTATTCCTATGCAACGTTCCATCATTGTAGTGCTATGGGCTTATTTATGGATTTTGAATTATTGCCTAACTTCAGTTTGATTAAAAATTGAACGTAGAGAGAACAAAATTTTAACTGTTCTTAATATTATTGATATGAGCTCTCGAGTATTAATTAACTTTTGAATGGTCTATGTATCCTATGCAACGTTCCATCATTGTAGTGCTATGGGCTTATTTATGGATTTTGAATTATTGCCTAACTTCAGTTGATTTAAAAATTGAACGTAGAGAGAACAAAATTTTAACTGTTCTTAACAATCTTGATATGAGCTCTCTAGTATTGATTAACTTTTGAATGGTCTATGCATTCCTATGCAACGTTCCATCATGTAGTGCTATGGGCTTTTTATGGATTTTGAATTATTGCCTAACTTCAGTTTGATTTAAAAATTGAACGTAGAGAGAACAAAATTTTAACTGTTCTTAATATTATTGATATGAGCTCTCGAGTATTGATTAACTTTTGAATGGTCTATGTATTCCTATGCAACGTTCCATCATTGTAGTGCTATGGCTTATTTATGATTTTGAATTATTGCCTAACTTCAGTTTGATTTAAAAATTGAACGTAGAGAGAACAAAATTTTAACTGCTCTTAATATTATTGATATGAGCTCTCGAGTATTGATTAACTTTTGAATGGTCTATGTATTCCTATGCAACGTTCCATCATTGTAGTGCTATGGGCTTATTTATGGATTTTGAATTATTGCCTAACTTCAGTTTGATTTAAAAATTGAACGTAGAGAGAACAAAATTTTAACTGTTCTTAATATTATTGATATGAGCTCTCGAGTATTTATTAACTGTTGAATTGTTCCTATGGTCTATGTATTCCTATGCAACGTCATTATTTAGTTGGGACCAATCGAATCGAAATCAGAGGGGTATCACAGATCAAATGAAACCAAGACTGAATTACAGTAGATTATTTCAGCAAATTTAATTCTTTATTCGATTATTTTCAATGGCCACACCCTCGTGCATAGATACAATCACCTTCCACCCCCAATCAAACTAGAAGATACTGTTTGAATATATTATTGTTGACTTGAGAAACATTCCATAAGTTAGTAATTAATCTCGAAAAAAAAACAACTCGTTGTTGATAAAATGGAATTATTGAATGATATCCCCTATTTGGTTGTCTTCAGCGTAGGCCTATCTATTTTTGAAATATATTAAAATATAGTTAATATATAAAATATTAATATTTTAATATATAAAATATTGTAATCTACTGTGAATACACAATTTAATTCAATTCTTCATCAACTGGTAGTTCTGAGAACAGTAAACCTCACGCAGTATTCTCATCCACAAGAGTACCTGATTGAAACTATAGACCTTTATAGAAATACAGCAATAGACTGGCTTCTCCACACATCTGTGAAATCACTTTTCAGCTGATTTATGATGAATAATTCTATAGGCTGCTGATTTTTACTCTAATATTGGCGTATGAAGAAGGATCATTTTTCCTTTTATATTATCCTTGAAATGCAAAATTTCCAAAAACCTGTTTATACGTCGACGCGCAATTAAAAAGGAACATACCTCTCAAATTAATGAAAATCTATTACCGCGTTTGTAAATTCGCAACATATAACATTAAGAGAAATGCCAAACCGTTGACTTGAATCTTAGATCTCACTTCGCTCGGTCAATTATAACGGGATTGAAAAACACCACAGTTCACAATATTTTTGCTAACTTTATTGAGATTCATTATTATTCCTCAAAAATTAAATAAATAGGCTACTTCCCATTCACTCAATTCTGACAGATTGAAGCGAATTTCTCTAAAATCACGACAATAGTTATTTGTGCAACTAGTGCGCAAAGTAACAGTTTGCTGCACCGAAAGAAACGTTTACGCCCGAGCCGTAGGCGAGGGCGGAATGGTTTCTTGAGTGCAGCAAACGAACTTTGCGCACGTATTTCACATTAAATTTTTCCTACAGTTACTATTGAATATGAAAAGTGGGTAATTATGGGTAAAATTGCCTGAATTATGTAGTAGTGTTTGAATGGCGGGGGGCAGCTGTGTGGTGTGTGCTGTGGTGGCACTGTGCTGTCGTTGTCCTTGGTTATAATATCTACTTAATAATTTGCGCGTTGTGCTTCGTTGCACCTCTGCTCACTATAGCAGCCACAGCAGTCACTGTTACCAACTTAATTTTGATTTTGCTGCACTGGTGCTCCATATAACCTACTAACTATTTTGCGTTGTCATGCTGCAAATCTGGAGTACGCAAAGTACTCACTTTGCGCACTAGTGCGGAAAAGTGATTCTTTGCAGCCTGCAATCAGTGCACAAATGGTCACTTTTCAGGGTATCTGTAGGAAAATGACTTTTTCTAAACTAGAACTTTCGAAATACATTAGAGCTTCTTGAGAGGAACACTATTGGTTAATGATGTGAGACTGGCATACGGACCAACTAGGTGCAAATGTCTTGCTTTCTGATTGGCTGCCTGGTAAAGCCACGCCCATCCAATAGCATAACGTTTAGCCGATAGCATCCAAAGTAGCCTTTCTATTGGATAGTAGAATACCAATTGCCTATCGTCATTGTTCTTAGTAGTTACATTTGACTTTTCAAAACACACAGTACCTATGCAAAAACTTGATGAATTGAGACAATCTTAAATCGAAATACAATTATTCTAAAAAAGAATACTTCCTTATTTCTTTACTCTACTTTACTCTTCTTATATACCTTATATACCTCCTTCTTCATCCATTACCCACATCTGTGGGGTCGATGGCGTCATTATACAATAAAAACAACACTTTCATACTCAAGTCAAGATCAAGATGGCAGAAAGTGACTAAGTAGTTAAAATTTGAGTCAGATCATCACTCATGTATTCACGTACTTCATAGTAGGCTCTGACTCTCATGAATCCGGTCACCACTCTCTCAAAATCACGCAAATCCAACTGCTTCACTCCTGCAGGCAGTCTATTGAAGTAGCGTAAAGCTGCTTTACTTATTTCTTATTTACTCCTAGGCCGATATCATAGAACTAGAGTAAAATAAACTGAAGTAAATTAGACTCCGTAAACCGGCAATAATGACTTGATCATTTTTTATCGGTGGTTCGGAATACACCTGCAATAATATTGAATTTTTCATCATTATCCAGTCAGTAAAATCCTCCATTACGCCTCTTGTAGACGTTATCCTCGTGAATAATTTTATGAAACTGTACAGTATTATTAAGCCATCATCAGATATTCGGACTATTCAAGACAGTTTTTTCTAAAATTTCAACCTTCTTATCCCAATTCAGTCATCACCCGTTTTTCCACGCTTTCCGTCTCTTCCAAGCTGGGATTAATATTTATTGTTATTTAAGAGCACACAAATCTGTTACAAAATTATTCACTCTAAGGGTCGGTTTCCGAGCTCGGGATTTAGCTAAGTTCTAGACTTTAAACAGCTGGAGTCGGAAAATTGGTTTTCCAAAACGGGGCGTAGTCGCAGTCATTGTCATAGTCACGTTTGAATTAAAATTCGAAAAACTAGAAAATTGAACACAAAATAAAATAAAGAGAAAATAGTGTAAGGTTTCAGCTATTTTGAATTATTTACGAATTTCTAATTTCGTCAAGGAAAAAGTTTACAACTATAGAAATGAGAAAATAAAAACTACAACTACTGTTATAAAAGCTGCGACTACGCCCCGTTTTGGAAAGCCAATTTTCTGACTCCAGCTGTTTAAAGTCTAGGACTTAGCTAAAACCCGAGCTCGGAAACCGGCCCTAAATTGATCAAACTGAGCCAATCTACAGTGTTACCTAGACTACTATTGATTGGCCATGATCAAGCGTTTCTTCAATAAATTATAACAGTAGAGTAGAGTAATATAATGAGGCCCACGTTATAATGGCAGAAAGAGAGATAGCAGAACAACGTTGCCGATCCTCTGTCTTGTTAATGCCTTCTATAGACGGTAGCTGATAAAGGTTTATTGATGTAATACTAACTGTTCATCTCGTTTAAAATAATCAATTATATTTTATTAAGCAAGAAATTATATTTTTCAAGAATTTCCTAAGATGAAATATTTTGTTACCTAATTAATTATTAATTCTACATTGTTAAAAGACGATCTGGCAACAGAGCCAAGCGAGAAAGAGTTAGCGCTATATCCGCTTTGTTGAATGAAAGACAAGAATAGCAATACCATTGCTAATTTAACACTGTCATTATAACGTGGACCTGACTATAGGTTTAGAACACAATCCTGTTTTTAAATACAATATAATTTTTTCCTACAGTTACGTTGAAAAGTGGCCATTGCTGCACTGATTACAGAACGCAAAGAATCACTTTTCCGCTCTAGTGCGGGAAAAATTTTTCTGCACTCCAGATTTGCAACATGGCAACGCAAAATACTTAGTAGGTTATATGGAGCACCAGTGCAGCAAAATCAAAATGAAGTTGGTAACAGTGACTGCTGTGGCTGCTATAGTGAGCAGAGGTGCAACCAAGCACAACGCGCTAATTATTAGTATTATATATTATAACCAAGGACAACGAGGACTTTAGGATTTTAGGATTAAGGTTTTTATCAATAATAAAATTACACAGAAAAACATTTGATGCATTTCAGGGAATTTTACCCATAATTACCCACTTTTCATATTCAATGGTAACTGTAGGAAAAACTTAATGTGAAATACGTGCGCAAAGTTCCTCTGCTGCACTCAAGAAACCATTCCGCCCTCGCCTACTGCTCGGGCGTAAACGTTTCTTTCGGTGCAGCAAACTGTCACTTTGCGCACTAGTTGCACAAATAACTAATTCATTATTTTGTCTGCCACTTTATTATCGAACACATTGTGATTTACAGTATCATTGCAAAACTTTACTACAATTCTATTTCTTATCTGGATCAAACCAATAAAAAACTATTTTGGCTTTCAACCACTGTACTGCAATATACTGAGGTTGTAAAAAAGTTACTGCTAACTGTCACCATACCTCATAACTAACTTCAATGCTTTACATTCATACATTGCTGACAATTTAAAGTGAAATTCACTAGTGTAACGAAAACTTATCGCTGTCGACAGACACGTTGCCTTATCAATATAACAGGAAACTTAATAGTTTGTTTAATTGAAATCTAGCCTTATCAACTTGTTTCGTTCTACACGAGGCTGTTAAAAAGTCATTAGCATGGCAAGCAGCAGAAGATGCAGAGTGTGCTATGACGAGCAAAATTTATTGCTGAAATCGCTATTGCGTATCGTACTTATGACCTAAAAAGTGAGAGATTTCTTATCTCCGATTTTCGTGTTACAAAATGAAATTGTGTGTTGAATTTTCACAAGTTTTACAGACTTTCTTATTATAAATTGTGATTGTATTGGATGAATTAATGAATAAAAACAATTATTTAATATCGGGGCACCGAGCTTCGCTCGTTATTTTTATCTATTGATAAACAGAAAACAATTCTCTAAAATAATCGTGTTTATATTTCACAGCTGGCTATCTTATATCTCATATTATCTTATGAATTTCGGGGATGCGATATTTTGATTTTTCACATACTCACTTTTTACTATCCACAACTGTTTTAGCCAAGGATGAGACCTAGTGCAATCGAATTTTTATATCATAAACCTACTAGCCTATAAAAAGCCTACAGCTTTTTATATCTGTATCTTACCGTTTCTGTAAAAATACAGATAGCTGGTTAAAAGTGAATTGCTCATGTTCGCGGCGCGTATATTATCTGTACGCACCTTAAGATGAACATAATAAAACTACCAAGTTACCAAACCTTATAACCTTACATGTGAGTTTTACCTGCGGTTGCATTAAATTTATACTCCATCTATGAATATAATAGAATATGTTTTTATTTCACTAGAAAAATAAATGAAATATTATATTAATATACCGGTAATGATAGTTCTAAATTACTTAATAGAGAAAAATAAAATATATGTCTCAGTTTCTACATCCCTAGTCTTTCTTTATCACTCAAAACACATCTTTCTCTCTTTCTGAGAGACAACATACATCTTTCTTTTTGTGTAGTTGAGAAGTTGATATTGTGGTAATTATTCATATTGAATGAAAAAGACTAAGAAATTGTCAAAAAACCACTGATTTATTGATAATTAGAAAGACCGGTTTCAGAGATTGACAATGGTGTATAACTGAAACCGGTCTTTCTAATTATCAATAAATCAGTGGTTTTTTGACAATTTCTTAGTCTTTTTCATTCAATACATCTTTCTCTCTATCTGAAGAGACAAAATACATCTCTTTCTCTTTCTGAAGAGCCAAGTTGTCTGCTTCACCGTTTTCCCTAATCTCAGCAAATATAACGAGTGCCAAAAACTAGAGACTCAGCTCATAGAACATAGAAGTATATATATCTTCAGAAATAGTTTTACTGCATAAATATAGTTCTACAGCCCATCATTTCTGCTTGAATACAATTTGAATAAATATAGAGGGAACGTTTATGTATTGAGCAAGAGCAGAGATCTGCCAGATGAGATAGTCTGCTGAAAATAGAACCCAGGCTAGATCTGCTTTTAATTGGATCCAATCTCTTGTTTATTTATATAGTGGATCATCTCAGAACACAGCTTAATATTGTCACCATCCTGATGATTGTCAAGGCTTAAAAAAAATCTGGTGTGGCGCACTCATACAACTTTCCTTGCCGTTATGAAAATTGATCACCTGACGCTAGTGTTCCCGCGCATCTTAAGTCCACTATTCAAAGATTTGAGCCAGCTGGTGACTGGGCAATAACGCTGGAGACACACATGAGGTCTGATATCTATCTCTTCATAGTGAATGATTTAATAGAATCAACAATAATTTGCAATTGAATAATCACATTTTCTCGAATTTAAAGCTTATTTTCAATTTAGGTGAAAATGTTACTGAACATTAATTGTAGAGATTTTCATGCTCAATCTACTCCACTTGATTTTTTTCGTTTCAATTGTATCTGAAGCCTGATAATTGGGAATCTATCTGCATTGATGGGGCAAAGCTCCTGAAATTTTTACAGATATGGGACTTGTGGCAGTTGATAGAGCTTATCGATGACTATTTTAGGTATGAATTTGATCAAAATCGTTGGAGCCGTTTCCGAGAAAATCACGAAAAACCCTGTTTTTGACAACATTCTCGCCATTTTAGCCGCCATCTTGAATTGCATTTGATCGAAATTGTTCGTGTCGGATCCTTATAGTGGAAGGACCTTAAGTTCCTTGACTATATATCTCAACTATTCCACTTGCAAAGATGAGCTATAGTGTGGTCCACGCTATAATGGCAGTGTTTGATTATCAATGGTATTGCAAATGGTATTGATATCATTCAACAGCCTACAGCGCTATCTCTTTCTAGCTTTGCTCTGTTACCAGGGCGTCTTTTAACAATGTAGAATTGATAAATAACTGGTATTTAATTAATAATAATTATTATTAGGAATTATAATTGATTAACAAAATATCTCATCTTAATTGACCGAGCGAAGTGAGGTATAAGATTCAAGTCTGTTTCACGCATTTACGGCGAAACGCGGTATTAGATTTTCATGAAATTTGACAGGTATGTTCCTTTTTTAATTGCGCGTCGACGCAATCTTGTATTTCAAGGATAATATAAAAGGAAAAAGGAGCCTCCTTCATACGCCAATATTAGAGTAAAAATCAGATTATAGAATTATTCATTATAAATCAGCTGACAAGTGATTACACAGATGTGTGGAGAATCCAGTCTATTGCTGTATTTCCATAAGGTCTATAGTTTCAATCAGGTACTTGTGGATGAGAATACTGCGTGAGGTCTACTGTTCACAGAACTACTAGTTATTTAAATTCATTTTGAAATTATTGAAAAATATAATTTTTTGCTTAATGAAACATAATTGATTATTTTAAACGAGAATGATCCGTTAATATTACATCAATAAACTTGTAGCAGCTACCGTCTAACTTATAGAAGGTATTGTACTAACTTATACAAGACAGAAAATCGGCAACGTTTTCCTCCTATCTTTCTCCACTGCCATTATAACGTGGACCTGACTATAGCTATTTGATGATGACATTGGAGCCTCAAAAGAATATATATTTGATCAATACTGCAATATATTGCACTCAATTCTTGTACATCAATAAATTACCTTTTCAGTGTTTTGTGCTGGAAATTGATTGGCATCTGAAAAAAGACCCGCCCATTGGTTCCTCAACCAATCCAATGAGCAATGGGCGTGGCTAGCTTCAGTTACCAACCAATCACAGGCGTTCAACATAGAGCTAACATGAGCCTGCATCTTCTTGTTGCCAGTAAATGATCTTTTCAAGTAAATTATCACAATAAATAGTTATTTTTAAACGAAATCCAAATTAAATGCTGTAAATCACCCCGAAGACTTCTACTACTGCAAATATTGACAACAGGGTAAACAGCTAGATGGAAATACGATGAGCGCTACTATTCAAAAATTATTTGTCAGCCCGGGAAATAATTCATTAGCATTTTAATAATTGCAATAACTCAGTAATTTCCATCTGTATCACAATAAACTTGATCCATAGTTTTAGCTCTGGAGTACAACATTAGCTCATTTAGAGTACTATAATATTATTCTTTACTATATTTTAGTTTCCATAGTTATTACGTATCTGCATACATTATTCATAATCTTTAATACTTCAATGCTGAAATATGACAGTCGTAAGGCCCATTAAGGGCTTGAATTCGGGCATAGAGTAAAGGAAACTATATTATTTCTGGATATTTTTATTTATATTATTTTTAGATATTAGAAATAATCTATACTAGATTACACCAAAAAAAGCCATACGAATTTACTTTTTTCATGCAATTTACCAGCTTCTCAACGTTGATTTCAGCTTTTGTATTGAGTTTTGGTTCAATAATGATCAACTTATTGTTACAAAATGAAGCTCTGTTCTTTTTTAGGAAGGAAATGGAGAAACAAAACTGAGATATCACTCAGTTCTCATTCTGCACATTAACTATTTAACTTGGAATGAGGTTCAATCTCTCATTATTTATTTAGAAGACTTTCGAAGAAGTTGTAGGTAGAGTTTCTACTTCGAGTTCCAATCTACTTTTGTCGGAATCTCTGTTTTATTATTCAATCAGTTATTAACTTCTGAACTCTGTAACTTATGAAATGAAGTTCGTATCGATTTGCATTAAAAATCAACGAATGGAACCGTATTTAACTTCTAAGAAGAATACAGCAACTGAGACTTGAGTTTCTCATTGATTTTCTCTTTTATGTTGAAAATTGAAGAATGAGATAGTATCGTATCTAATCTTGTTGAGATATTAGTGTATCCTGCAATCGTAATACCAATAGTAACAATCAATTGACTGTAAATGATAACTATATTTTATACGATAGAATAAAATTACTTTTGAACAACTAAATTATGTCCGAAAGCGCTCCATAAATATGAGTAGAAGCCAATTGTTTTCATTTTACGTGACTGCTATGTCGTAATTTAGTTGTTCAAAAGTGATTATCAACAAGCAGTTCGTTATGGAAACAAACATTGATGAATAAAATTACATTTTTATATAATGACGTGACGAAGTATGTACTGTAAGCCTGATGTCCACGCTATCACTTAACCACGATTATATCAAAAATTAATCATAAAATATTAAAAAATAATACCACATTCAACAATTGACTTAAGCCTAGCAAATCAATCTCTAATTAACTGCTGGGGAGAAACATATTAATTTTGTGTTAATTGATGATTTAGATAGTAGCAAAATCTGTTTCAAATGTCATGCAATCAAAGCTCTTTTTGAGGTGGAAAACCATTCATCAAGGTACCTAGTGGCAGCGGAACCATCTTGGTAGTGTGGGATTATTTCTTACCTCACTAAAAACCCAGCTTCATTTGGCACCCAATACCAGAGATAAGTAACTTCTTGTATGTAAATTAAGTAATACCTAAGTATCTAGTTGACCGAGCGAAGTGAGGTCTAAGATTCAAGTCGACGGTTTGGCATTTCTCTTGATGTTTAAATGTTTGAATATTTAAATGCTTATATTTGCGCATTTACGGCGAAACGCGGTAATAGATTTTCATGAATTTGACAGGTATGTTCCTTTTTTAATTGCGCGTCGATGTATATACAAGGTTTTTGAAATTTTTCATTTCAAGGATAATATAAAAAGAAAAAGGAGCCTCCTTCAAACGCCAATATTAGAGTAAAAATCAGACTATAGAAATTATTCATCATAAATCAGCTGACAAGTTAGTGATTGTACAGATGTGTGGAGAAGCCAAGTCACTTCCTGTATTTCCGTAAGGTCTACAGTTTAAATCAGGTACTTGTGATGAGAATACTGCGTGAGGTCTACTGTTCACAGAACTACTAGTAAAACTGAATTTAATAGTCTACATCCAAAGGAATGTCCAGTTTACGTTTTAATTATGCATAGTTAATAGAATAATCTTCGGTAATAAGGAAAGAGTTGTCTTACACAATCATGTAGGCCTACAGAATAGGAATTCGACGCAACATCACGTCTCAACTACTGAACTGATAACTTGCAATTTTATGTAAAGATTCTGAATGCACCGAGGATGGTCATGGACCTATTTTCATTGCTATTAATCTTTTAATTCTTATTTATAATAAAAAAATACTAAATTTGTGATTCAAAGTTTACGCAACTATAAGCCCAACCAAACAGGGCATACTCCGTAGTTTGGTTGATATAGCGGGGGCGCGACAGTCGAGACCGACGACATTCGAGGCCTGCGACAGTAGAGGACTGTTTTTCAGTCCTCTACGGTCGTAGGCCTCGACTGTCGGGAGTGTACGAATTGAAGTGTCCTCTACTGTCGCCTAACGCAGGCGACATTTGAGGCCTCTTTTTCAAGAGTCCTCTACTGTCGCAGGTCTCGACTGTCGCAGGACTCTTCTGTCGTTTGCCTCGTTTGACATCGACCCGATATAGCACGCGTGGTTCATGAATCAAAGTTTGCAAGTCGAGACATATCAAAGTTCTTTTCTCTTTTGCTGGAAATTTTCAACTCTTGTAAAGATTATCCACGTAATTTTGAACAAATAATAAATATAACCATTCAATTTTTTTATGTTTCTTGAACATTGAATATTTTTAATACACCAAATTTTCTCTGGGGCAAAGCACGGTTACCGCTAGTCATATATAAGATATAGATGAATACCCATGTTTTCTCTATAGTCTAATCTGAAAAATGTACAAAAATTACACTCAAATCCAACTTCAAAGCGACTGAGTAGTTTCTATCGATCTAGTATTGTATACGAACGAATGAACAACTGTGTAAAGCAGCTAAGCCCTGTTAGTAACTTGCAATGCTCAACTTTCAACTTGATAGTATTCTGAAACAGGTCTCAGGTCACTTGCAGCTGCTGTTCTCATTCCAACAAAGCTGAGTGTTCCACTTTTGAGCCACAGCAGTGTAATTATGTGCGAGTAGCTCGATTTTAAACAGCACAGCTTGAGTGTGGTATCGTTAAAACATTTTACGAGTTTGGAAGCATTGTGCTTCTATACCGCCATTGCTTCGTTCAACTGTACGAACAGTTGTTTTATGATCAGTTGAACTGATAAGCAAAACTGTGAACTGTAACTGAACGTTTTAAAATAATTTCTTCAACTACTGATCATTTTCAAGACTTCATTCACACTTTATAGTCTACTATAATGTTATAATGGCAGTGTAGAATTGACAATACTGTTGCTGTCCTTTTCTATCATACAAAAAACAGATAACGCTATCTCTCTCCAGCTTTGCAATGTTGTCTGTTTGCCAGAATTTTTATTGTTACTTTGACAGTGACTGTACAAAAGTAGACACACAATTCTCAGCCGCCATTTTTTTTCACCATTCTATCAAATATTCTAGTGCACAAGTCGTATAATTGATTTAAAATGTATTTTTGAAACAATTGAATCATTTTTAGACATTACTGTTGAAAAACACGAATTAAAATACCTGAATTGACATTTTAAAAGTTGATAACTAACCATCCTAGACTTCATCCATGCTTCAGTTAGCCTACACGTATAGGTTAGACCTACTCGTACCGGTATAATTAATATTGAAAGGTTATTTCAGAATTATTTGCATTCAAATAGGATTTCTATTTTTCTATTATTTTTAAAAGAAATTGGAATAGGATGCCTACCAAATAACTTAATTTCTGTTGTTTTGAAATTCAGATTGGTATATCACACAGCTTTTTAAATTAGCCGCCATTTCAGGTTTGTATAAAAATAAAATGTGATCTCAGTTATGGAAGCAAATTTTTGAATCGAATTATGAAAAAATATATATTCTTGATTAATTTGACATTGGATTGATTTTCAAGGAAATGATAATTATTATTAGATCAAATTTAATGGGATGAATTGAGCTGTGTACAGAAATAACAGCTGTGTACAGTCAGTGGCAAAATGGAGAGACTTGGCACGTTTTCTCCTCAAAAACCTTGAAGATGCATAGACTCACATACAGCGCTAGTGCCGTACTTGGAATTGAAATCAGCCATTGAGGGGAACCTATAAGATTATTACATACCAATGCCTTTGTAATCTATAATATTACAACTATATAGATATAATATCTCGTGCTAAAATACCCCAATGGCTGCCCTCAATTTCAAGTAAGATCTATCATTGGGAAGGCATAGGCATTGTGGGTCTATATCTCTTTAAGGTCTTGTTTCTCCTATCTTTCATCACTGCCATTATAACTACCTCGCTATAGTCATTTTGAACAAACTGTAAACTTGCCTATAGTGAGGTCCACGTCATAATGGCAGTGTTTGATTAGCAATGGTATTGCTATCCTTGTCTATCATTCAAAAAAGCGGATAGCAATATCTCTTTCTCGCGCTTTGCTCTGTTGCCAGATTGTTTTAACAATGTAGAATTAATAATTAATTAACAAAATATTTCATCTTAATTATGAAATTATTGAAAAATATAATTTCTTGCTTAATAAAATTTAATTGACCAGTAGCTCTGTGAACAGTAGTAGACCTCACGCAGTTTTCTCATCCACAAGTATCTGATGTCACCTGTTCTAGTTGATTCAGTTGAATCACAATATTATTCACAGTTGAATCTTGTCACTTGTCAGCTGATTGATTATGAATAATTATTCTATAGTCTGATCCTATCTTCAAAGTAGATTATATACAGTGATATCAGAGTATGAAGGAATTCCTTTTCTTTTCATATTATCCTTAAAATTCAAAATTTCAACAAACCTTGTGATACATCGACGCGCAGTTAAAAAAGAAATATTCCTGACAAATCTCATTAAATTCTATCAATGCGTCTGGCCGTAATCGCGTTACATACAGACAGACAAAAGCAAATCGAGTTGAAACTTAGACCTCACTACGTTCGGTCAATTATTATTTTAAACGAGAATGAACAGTTAATATTACATCAATAAACCTGTATCAGCTACCGTCTATAGAAGGCGTTGACAAGACACAGATCGGCAACGTTTTCTCCTATCTTTCCACTGCCATTATAACTTGTACCTCACAATAGAAATTAATATAGCTCTATGAAACCAGCCTTTTTGCAATTTTATTAATTTTGATGATTTTAGACTTTGACTGGTGGTTTCCATTGGCGAACTGAACAGAGACATCAAATGATTGTTGAAGAAAAGTTTTTTTTTTTTAATTTTTAGTAAATAGATTACTCCTACTCTGTAAAATTTATTTAATCAAATATCAAAATTCTGAATGCTATCATATTGCCTTTATCATATTTGATGGCTAATCTAATCTAATCGCTATCCACCCCAATATCTTTCATAATTATACTTGTTTATGTAGAGCAATTTAATTGTAAAGATGATATACCTTGTATCAAACAGACTGCAATAGAAAAGATTAGAATTCGAATAACTGCATAGAACTAAAATTTAATTGACTGCACGTCGCCGTTTGAAACAAGAAAATAGTGTGTTAACACACAAATAATCACTCAGAATGAAATCAACGTTTTTCTCCTATCTTTCTCCACTGCCATAATAACGTGGACCTTAGCACTATAGAAATATCTCTCAATATAAATAAATATATATCATAGGAAACCATACTTCTTTTATAATTTTCTTGTATAATTCACTTCTTGTATAATTTTGATGACGTTATCATCTAGAATGTAGAATTCTTCATTGTCGTTAATCACTTATTGCATTAATATGAATTGAATTGTAATAACATTATTATTTTCACTCGCATAGTACTTATTGTCTGAATAAAAATATAAATAAACTACATAATCCTAGAATAGATTTAAATTATAAATGATTAATTGTAAAAAGTAAATTCGTATGGCTTTTGTAGGTATCGTGGTATTCGTATCCGATTACACGAGAGTGATCTGGTTAAAAAACTTTTGCTTATGAGAGGGTTTGAACCTTTGAATAATGATTGTGAATCAATATTAAGAATCAAGTTAGAATAGGCCTACATAAATATCAAGTCGCTATGTGAATGGAATAATAAATCTGAAACTTGCTTAGTAATGAATTGTATAGAATTCAGATACTGTAAAGATGAATAGAAAATCCTCTATCTTTGCAATAAGCAGTATTGGTAGGCTATCCATGAATACAACAAGAGTTTATCAATTATTCATTACTATCCAATAAGATAAGAAATTAATCATCATTAAAATAAGCAATTCCTAGAGAATGCTAATTCAAATCCTTTCAAGGACATCCGAAAATATCAGACTAATTAGTATGGTATCTGACAACAAAATCGTATTGAAATGTCAAATATTAATCATATTAAGCATTTTCACAACTGATACAAATCATACAGCAACAAGATACGTTAGAAAATAGATTATCGATATTTTAGTATTCTTCTTTAGAACCAAAAGGTCTATAAATACAGGTCATGACACAATCCCGTGATGCATTGCAAAATCGCCATTTTATGGGTTCTAGTTCACCAATTTTCAAATTTATCAGCTGTTATCATTATGGATTGAGCAACATGATGTGTTATTTGTGTTATATTGTTCAAAGGATATTGCTTAGCTTTGAATTGTGGAATAAATTGTTCCGACAGAATAATAATATTCAGATTCCAACTAGGAATTATTATAGTTGATTTTTAGATTTAAATTGATCGGGAAATTTTGAAGTCGGCCTCGCGTATTTCTGTCTTGTCCCAATGCCTTATGAATCACTAGTCGTCAGGCTCGCTTCGCTCGCCATATCCGTCTAGCAAGGGGCTCCGCCCCCTGGACCCCCGACTGGATCGTCCAAGAATGAGATCAGCAGGCTCGCTTCGCTCGCCTGCATTTTCATTTGAGCATTTTTATCATATGTTAGGACAATCCAGTCGGGGGTCCAGACTAAACGTCTGGCTAAACGGATATGCGAGCGAAGCGAGCCTGACGGCTAGTAATATAATATTCCAGGATTGAAGTAGCAGTGCCCAATCAATTTTTACGCGATAAATGCATTTAAAACTTCAACTTGGTGCCAACCTATCAAAGTCAACTCAACTTAATGCCAACCTGACAAAATTATTAATTTAGTTGCCAGTTAACAACTGTTTCGAAGAGGTACTCTATCTAGATTATAGTTCTATAGTAACATATGATATGGAAATTTCATTATAATTAAGAGATTGGGAGAAGAAGAATATACATGGTAAAAGACGAACTTTAAACCCTAAAAACAACCTTAGAGTTAAAATATTGCCAAAAGATTTCTTAGTGCGCCTCTAAAGGCCAACTGAACATACCTACCAAATTTGACCGTTTTTGGTCCGGTAGATTTTAGTTATGCGAGTGAGTGATTGAGTGAGTGGTCCCAGTCAGTCAGTCAGTCAGTCAGTCTCAGTGAGTGAGTGAGTGCCATTTCGCTTTTATATATAATATTATATAGATAATCCTTGAGATACAAGAATAAGAACAATTTTTAATTATAAATAAATGAATAATTGAAGCATTTATTATTGAAATTTCATTATTAAAAAATTGAAAACCTGAATTCACATTATTTGAACTAGAATATTGTTTTTAAAATGCATAATTTTGCTACGAGCAAATTGAATTAGATTGGATTTTCAAATGTACCGCCATAAAGAACCCATAAAATGGCCGCTCCATAAGGAACACGAGTGTCATGACCTGTATTTATAGACCTTGTATAGAACAGAAAAACAAAATACCGTGACAAAAAATATCAAGATTGGAACAAAAAATGTGTGGTAGAAATTAACACAAAAATCAGAGCCTATGACAATGATAACCTATGCCTATGAGCCTATGACAATGTGGCATTAGAGGCGACGTGTAAGAAATGGATAGCAATATGCTATTGTTCGAATTAGAAATTATTTGTGAATACAAGCAGTTCATTACAATAGTTATCCCTTGTACATGCATGTTCATCATACACACACATAAATTCATCATGCATGTTTGTCATCAGCGAGAGGCTTCTAACATAAAATAAACAACCAAGAACAATGAATAAACCACTGGAAAATATATTTATAATTTTGGGAAAATAATTTACCCTCAAATAGAGCAGCGAAGAAAAAATGAACGACAAAAATTTGGAGACACAAAAACCTAACCTCAAAAAGTTTTGCTTGAAGCCTTTCTCAGTGATGATACATACAACACTACATAACGAGTTAACGATATGTTTTTATCATGCATGTCCTACCGTTAGTGTCCAGCCTTAAATAGTGGAAGAAGTTCTTCTTAGACCCCTACTCACTACATTTTGTACCTAAGCCATTAGCAAATTATCACAATTTTAGCTGTGACAGGAAGGACTAGCTTACTCGCATTCAATTCAGCCAGCACATACTGTAATCTGGGTGAGAACATTTGACTTTAGGAGTCAACAGTGAAGTTTTCCCTTTGTCTTGGACACAGGTAACACTCCTTGTTTATTCTCAGTGCACCGTTAATGGGATGTGGTGAGTGAGATTCACTACAAATTGTCAGCATTAAAGCGTCAATGCTTCCCATCCACCCAGTGCTGACACGAGTAAATTGCGCCTCAGGTCGATGACCTCAGAAATTGCCAACTGACCTGACCTCATGCATGAACTGAACAACTCTTCCTTGTAATGCATGTGTGTACATACTGGAATTCACTGCAAACAGGCAGTATCCCTGCAAATAGCATGCATGCTCTTTTGTGACAGTTTGTATTGAATTTCTCTAGACAGCACAGGAAACATGCAATTGCCCCAAGTTATTACAATGTTCTGGAGTACGGTTGAATGAATTTACATCCTGAATAAATTATAGTTGAATGCGGCGTCATGCTACAATATTTTTGCATGCATTTTGTTGGTTGTAACGAGAAATTGAAATGCGTTTTATCTGAAAACTATATTTTTACTAGCTTGCCCGGCGAACTTCGTACCGCCAAAAAGTCAATGTATCTCATATCACTCTTCACTTTATTTGGTGAATCATGAAATTTATCTGACAATAATATTTTCATTTACATCTCAATACCGACTTCCTATGTTCTTAGTCATGCAGTATTAATTACTCTGATAACATATTCTTCTCAATCAATTGGTAGTATCTCATCAGGAAAGTGTTGAATTTAAAAAAAATAGATAGTTTTTGAAGATGAATTTAATGTTTTCATAGTTGTTGATTGCCAATAGATGGTCCAGGAAATATACGATGTATGATGAACTACACAGAATTCCATATTCTTTCCATCTTCCGTTTTATGATTAATACCAGTACACAATTTAACACAGAGTGACGTGTTTATTACAGCTGGTAACTTTAGATGCTAAATCATATTATCACAATATGATCTTGAATCATGATCATCTTTCCCTTCTTCGGTAGCCGCTAGACCAAAAATTTCGAAAACATAGGTTTGTAAAATGGATTAATAAATAATATTATTAGCCCCCCTATTAAAATTTCTGGTCAGAAACCATCCCTTATATTCACACAACATATTCCCAAAGTTTCATGCCGTTCTGTCAAGTAGTTTTCGAGTCTATAAGGAACAAACAAACAAACACACAAACATACATTCATTTATATATATATATAGATAATATACAGTTCTTCATGTTGTTTTCCCATCACGAACTGCTTATTATTAAATCACTTTTGCTTTTGGAAAAAACAATTTGACTGCTAGTCGTTTTTTCCAAAAGCAAAAAGTGATTAAATATACAGTATTTCAAACTGTATTTTTCGTTACTTCAAATTATTTGTGTTCAAGTGATTTGCTTACTGAATTCCTAACAACAAATTAAATAATCATTTTTCGCAGTTTTCGGTTCCGTGTGTGTTTATCCTAAAAATGGAATTATTTATATGTTTATTGCATAAAATTGTTTATTTGTTCATTTTTTATTTATTTATTATTCAGTTGGTGGTATTCTGCTTTTCCGTAAAATGATTTTTGGTTTATTTCAATTCATTATCACATCTCCTCCCAATTGTTGCTTTGAAATTAACCAGCCTGAAAATGAAAGATTAGTGCAAATACTTGATTTACTTCTACTCGATTTAGTGCCAGTTAAATTTTAACCGTGATTAATTCCACGAGAACCAATCAGAGAAGCCGTCTTTTCAAAAACGCTTTCTCTGATTGGTTCTCGTGGTGTTAATCACGGTTAAAATTTAACAGGCTTTTGTGCAACGGGCTTAATAATGCGAGGTTTCTACATGGCCAGTAGTGGTGTGTGGTGTGAGGATATAAGAATAGCACTCTTCTCCCAGATTGAATGTGGCAATCCATTTTTAGTTCAAGCCCCAAGCTCGTATCAGTAGCTTTGAGCTCTCAGTCACCGTTCAGATTGTATCAAGTCTCTAACTTTATCTTTGCACCTGTTTCTTTTTGAGGATGATTATTTTAAAAATAGGCTTTTCTAATATGAGACTTTTGATTTATTTATCAGTAGACTGATACAGTATACTATCTCAAATAAATATCAAGTTACAGCTGAGTATATTACAGTATTCATCTAATTGACCGAGCGAAGTGAGGTCTAAGATTCAAGTCGACGGTTTGCATTTCTCTTAATGTTTAAATGTTTATATGTTTTTATGTTGCGCATTTACGGCGAAACGCGGTAATAGATTTTCATGAAATTTGACAGGTATGTTCCTTTTTAAATTGTGCGTCGACGTATATACAAGGTTTTTTGAAATTTTGCATTTCAAGGATAATATAAAAGGAAAAAGGAGCCTCCTTCATACGCCAATATTACCGTAAAAATCAGACTATGGAATTATTCATCATAAATCAGCTGTCTATGGACTATATACTACCCGTTCAAAAACATCGAACATCTTGAAAATGTATCTTTCCATTAACGTTAGTAGACAGTGACTATAATACTACCCGTTCAAAAACATCGAACATCTTGAAAATTATATCTTTCCATCAACGTTGTAGCAGTTGCAGCCAGACCTGATAACAGCGCTCACACTCACATTCCTGGACGACACGTCACGGTACGATATAGGACAGAAAGCTCTATGTTTATTTAGGATTTTTTCTAGATATTTTTAATTGATAAATTATTTATTAATTTTTGAGAAAACAGTCATAACAACAGGTCAATGTAACTCACTGAGCGCGAGGTCTACTGTTCACAGAACCACTAGTGATAGATAGATTTTAAAATTAGCTAAAGTTTAAAGTTATATGATTCATATCATTATAGATTGTCCATTTAGATAATGTTGAATTTAAAATTGAGAAAGATTATTGCTAAGTTGCATCAAGTTTGATAGGATGCAATTTATATTGTGTTTTGATTATGTGTTTTCAGATTTCAAAATCATCATGGGCTGTCAGCAGTCAGCATACAACATTCAAGATCAACCAGAAAATCTAACTCGGATGTAATAACAATGAGTCGAGAATAATTTGACATCCAACAAGTGCTGCCATCTATAGTCCGAATTCTGTAATAGATACATTCATTTTCATACATTTTCAAGTTGTCTGACCAATCAGAAAAGAATAATATGTAAAGTTCTAGAAGTGTGAACAAATCGAGCCTCTATATCTCTAACTCGTTATTGTTGATTGGGTAGAATTCGTATGGTGTTTTAGAGCAAGACGAAGAAGAAGAAGAATAAGAAGAAGAAGAAGAAGAAGAAGAAGAAGAAGAAGAAGAAGAAGAAGAAAAAGAAGAAGAGGAAGAGGAGGAGGAAGAGGATGAGGAAAAAGATGAAAAAGAAGATGTAGAAGAAGATGAAGAAGAAGTAGAAGGAGAAGAAGAGAAGACGAAGAAGAAGATAAAGAATTTCATGAATTAATAATTTGAAATCATTTCTAAAAAAAATCAACTAAAGACATTAAATAATAAAATCTAAATTAATTAAACTATGAGTAAACCCCTTACTAATAAGTTAAATCCTAAACTATGAGTAAAAATATGTTAGATAAACTAAAACACTTGACATGGGCTGCTTTTAAATTAATAAAACAAAATAAATCTTATAGCACCCTTTATTCTTTAAAAAACATTAAAATAGTTGAACAACTAGTTTCGGTTTGCACCATCTACAGGTTCTAAAATAAAATAAACTATAGGCTAAACTAGGTCTATATCTCATTACCCCAGCATTCGACACTCGGCTACAGAACTGATCAACTCTCTCATCATTCGTATGCGATATGCTTTCTCCAGTTCGATCTACGTAGGGACTGGAAAACAGCTGCTTTCTGTGCAGTGTGGCGAAAATGTATTAATAATATTAGCCCCCCTATTGAAATTTCTGGTCA
>NW_024090842.1:0-25279 GCF_014356525.2 Nilaparvata lugens
CTGGAAAACAGCTGCTTTCTGTGCAGTGTGGCGAAAATGTATTAATAATATTAGCCCCCCTATTGAAATTTCTGGTCAGAAACCATCCCCAATATTCACACAACATATCCCCAAAGTTTCATGCCGTTCTGTCAAGTAGTTTTTAAGTCTATAGGGACGAACAAACACACAAACAGACATTCATTTATTTCTATAAGACTAGCTTACCCGGTGAACTTCGTACCGCCAAAAAGTCAATGTATCTCATGTCACATTTCACTTTATTTGGTGAATCATGAAATTTATCTGACAATCAATATTTTCATTTACATCTCAATACGGACTTCCTAATGTGCTTAGTCATGCAGCATTTATCATTCCGAAAACATATTCTTCTCCATCAATTGGTAGTAATATCGATCAGTAAAGTGTTGAATTAAAAAAAAAAATAGATAGTTGAATCAGTTTTTCAAAGATAAATTTAATGTTTTCATAGTTGTTTATTGTCAATAGATGGTCCAGGAAATATGCGATCTATAATGAATTACACAGAATTCCATATTCTTTCCATCTTCCATTTTAGTATGGAATATATAAGCTAATTCAAAAAAAATGTAATTATTTTGTAATTTCAAGTAATTAATAAATGCAATATGAGCAACTCTCTTTCAAGAGATGAATAATAATATTGTTTTCCAATATATTCCAGTTTCTCAATGATAGGGAAGTGATAATTATTATTTGTATAGGTTTTCTAATGGACGATTATCTACAGCTGGTACCAATCCAATACATTAACTTCAACTCCAAACTACTGTTTTAATACCAGTACACAATATTTATCACAGGGTGACGTGTTTATTATACAGCTGGTAACTCAAGATGCTGAATTATAGGTAGCCGCTTAGCCGAAAATTTCGAAAACATAGGTCTGTAAAATGGATTGATAAATAATTATTATTATTAGCCTCCCTATTAAAATTTCTGGTCAGAAACCATCCCCAATATTCACACAATTATTCCCAAAGTTTCATGCCATTAACGGCACAGAACGTTCTGTCGAGTAGTTTTTGAGTCTATAGGGAACAAACAAACTAACACACAAACAGACATTCATTTATATATATATATATATATTATATATATATATATATATATATATATATATATATAGATTAACAACCAGTAACAATGAATCAACCACTGGAGAATTACGAATTATAATTTTACAAAAATAATTTAACCTTAAATGGAGCAGTGAAGAAAAAATGAACAACAAAAATCTGGTGTGGCGCACTCACACAACTTTCCTTGCCCTTATGAAAATTGATCACCTGATACTCGTGTTTACGCGCATCTCAAGTCCACTATTCAAAGATCTGATCCAGCTGGTGACAGGACAATAACACTGGAGGCACACAAGGTCTGCTATCTCTTCATAGTGAATGATCTAATAGAATCAACAGTTTGCAATTGGATAATCACATTTTCACGAATTCCAAGCATATTTTCAATTCTAAGTGAAAATGTTATAAAACATTAATTGTAGAGATTTTCATGCTCAATCTTTTCCACTTGTGATTTTTTGTTTTAATTGTATCTGAAGACTGATAATTGAGTACCTATCTAAAATCAACTTTACATTGATGGGGCGAAGCTCCTGGAATTTTTACAGATGTGGGACTTGTGGCCGTTGATAGAGCTTATCAATGACAATTTCAGTTGAAGCCGTTTTCGAGAAAATCGCGAAAACCCCTGTTTTTGGCTTGGATCCTTATATTGTAAGGACCTTGAATTCCAAATTTCAAGTCATTCCATCAATTGGGAGATGAGATATCGTGTACACAGACGCACATACACACACACACACACACACACACACACACACACACACACACACACCACACACACACACACACACACACACACAACACACACACACACACCACACACACACACAATATATATATATATACAGACCAATACCCAAAAAACACTTTTTGGACTCAGTGGACCTTGAAACATATAGACATTTAGTACCTTACTTTTTTATGCAATTCTTTCCTCATTTTATTTTATTATTTATCTTATTATTTTACAAAGGTGACTTTGTAGAAGTATTTTAAGCCTAGGTGATGATGATGGGATGAATGATAATACAATGAAGGTAGAGTTATGAATGAATAAAAATGATGGGTTATGCTATCCACTTGAATTGATTTGAGTTCCCACTTTTCAGTACAGAAGTAAATAAACTAGGAATTTTAAATTTGATTTGATTAAAAACCGAATATAATAGAATAATTACATTTAATAGACTCTCAGAACTTGAAAATATTGAGTTATTAAGAAAAATTTTGAACCAGAAATAAAACACAAACTAATTCACCTATGGTAATAGGCAAGGAAAGTAAAAAATCGAATATATAAAGACCCACCTCAAAAAATGTTTTTAGTTCCTTATCGCTAATGACACAACATGCATGACGAGCATGTATGTACATGCATGTTCAACACACTTGTCCTGTCATTAGTGGCCAGCCTTGTCTAAGCGATAGCTTATCAGCGCAACCACTGATTGAGTCAAACTGCTCAATCCGATTGATACAACGAAAAAAAACCGATTGGTTTTCAAGAATGGTTGTGACACTTTCAAGGCGGTTTTCTGGAAATTAACTAAACAATGATATTTTAAGAACGAAATTTATAACCGTAGGCTTTAAAGATAAATTATTGACCGAGCGAAGTGAAGTCTAAGATTCAAGTCGACGGTTTGGCATTTCTCCTTATGTTTAAATGTTTGAATGTTTATATGTTTATATGTTGCACATTTACGGGGAAACGCGGTAATAGATTTCATGAAATTTGACAGGTATATTCCTTTTTAAATTGCGCGTCGACGTATATACAAGGTTTTTGGAAATTTTGCATTTCAAGGATAATATAAAAGGAAAAAGGAGCCTCCTCCATACGTCAATATTAGAGTAAAAATCAGACTATAGAATTATTCATCATAAACCAGCTGTCGATTTGACTATAAATTGCATGCTATGACGCATGCAATTCAATATCTCAATGTAACTTGGTAAAAAATGAACAGCTGTGTAGACTATAAATTGCATGCCTCATTGAATGCAATTTTTATGCACTATTGAATGGGATGCAAAGAACTTATAACTGCTCGTCTGGGCGCCTATAGTGTGGTCCACGTTATAATGGCAGTGGATAAAGATAGAAAGGATAGAGTACAACCGGCTTTGTCGAATGATAGACAAGGATAGCAAAACCAAAGTTGATCAAATACTGTCATTATAACGTGGACCTCACTATGGATGTCTTCTGGTTTTCTCGCGAAAAATTCCGGAAAGCGTTATATGATAATAATTAAATCTTGTGTAAGCATGATCTGATCAAATAAATAGTTAGTGTATCAGTGTGGATGTGCTTATGGTTTGGGACGTCGTTATAACTGTGCAAGGTCTACTGTTCACAGAACTACTAGTAATGGTCAATTCTCTACGAGGATTGTAAAAGAGTTACATAGAATATGTTTTGGGCGCCTATAGTGTGGTCCACGTTATAATGGCAGTGGATAAAGATAGAAAGGATAGTACAACCGGCTTTGTCGAATGATAGACAAGGATAGCAAAACCAAAGTTGATCAAATACTGTCATTATAACGTGGACCTCACTATGGATGGCTTCTGGTTTTCTCGCGAAAAATTCCGGAAAGCGTTATATGATAATAATTAAATCTTGTGTAAGCATGATCTGATCAAATAATAGTTAGTGTATCAGTGTGGATGTGCTTATGGTTTGGGACGTCGTTATAACTGTGCAAGGTCTACTGTTCACAGAACTACTAGTAATGGTCAATTCTCTACGAGGATTGTAAAAGAGTTACATAGAATATGTTTTGAATATTATATTAAAAAATGTAGAATCAAATTTTCCATTTCAAATCAGCTGAAATTTAATTTGATTACAGGTCGATGATTTCAATAAAAGGGTGAATTTTACTGTATCATTTATTGTGGTGGGCCTGGCTACATTCTTCTCTTATCATAATGGTCAACGAGTATTCAACCAGGTACGTTTCTCAGCACAATCAAATCAAATCATTTCCAAATTTATACATGTTTTCACAAATTTATATTCATTGTTTTCAATTCACAATTTAGTATTACCTGTGATATGGAATTTGAAAGGTATGTTCCTTTTTGAATTGCGCGTCGACATATATATACAAGGTTTTTGGAAATTTTGCATTTCAAGGATAATATAAAAGGAAAAAGGAGCCTCCTTCATACTAGAGTAAAAATCAGACTATAGAATTATTCATCATAAATCAGCTGAAATCATCATAAATCAAATAATAAAAATAAAATCATCATAAATCAAATAAAAAATTAAATAATAAAAATAAAATTTATTTCATAAAAATTAGCATTTGAGCTGCATTTACACCAAAGTTATTAACAAAATGTTAATTATTCCATCCTTATAGATTCTATTAGATTGAACGTAGCTTATCATACACATGATAAATTATGCATAATATTATGTGTTTGTCAAGCTCCGTTTAATCTAATAGAATCTATAAGGACGGGAAAATAAAAATTTTGTCAATAAATTTGGTTTAAACGCAGCATAAGAAATAAATAATAATAATAATGATGATGATAATAATAATAATAATAACTAGTAGTTCTGTGAGCAGTAGACCTCAAGCAGTATTCTCATCCACAAGTACTTGATTGAAACTATAGACCTTATGGAAATACAGCAATAGACTGGCTTCTCCACACATCTGTGTAATCACTTGTCAGCTGATTTATGATGAATAATTCTATAGTCTGATTTTTACTTTCCTTGCCCTATTACCATAGGTAAGGAAAGTATTGCTTTCCGAAAAAAATCAAGGTACCCCAATTTCTAAATTTCTATACGTTTCAAGGTCCCCTGAGTCCAAAAAAGTGGTTTTTGGGTATTGGACTGTGTGTGTGTGTGTGTGTGTGTGTGTGTGTGTGTGTGTGTGTGTGTGTGTGTGTGTGTGTGTGTGTGTGTGTGTGTGTGTGTGTGTTGTGTGTGTGTGTGTGTGTGTGTGGTGTGTGTTGTGTGTGTGTGTGTGTGTGTGTGTGTGTGTGTGTGTGTGTGTTGTGTGTGGTGTGTGTGTGTGTGTGTGTGTGTGTGGTGTGTGTGTGTGTGTGTGTGGTGTGTGTGTGTGTGTGTGTGTGTGTGTGTGTGTGTTGTGTGTGTGTGTGTGTGTGTGTGGTGTGTGTGTGTGTGGTGTGTGTGTGTGTGTGTGTGTGTGTGTGTGTGTGTGTGTGTGTGTGTGTGTGTGGTGTGTGTGTGTGTGTGTGTGTGTGGTGTGTGGTGTGTGTGTGTGTGTGTGTGTGTGTGTGTGGTGTGTGTGTGTGTGGTGGTGTGTGTGTGTTGTGTGTGTGTGTGTGTGTGTGTGTGTGTGTGTGTGTGTGTGTGTGTGTGTATGAGTGTATGTGCGTCTGTGTACACGATATCTCATCTCCCAATTAACGGAATGACTTGAAATTTGGAACTTAAGGTCCTCTCACTATAAGGATCCGACACGAACAATTTTGATCAAATGCAATCAAAGATGGCAGATAAAAAGGCGAAAATGTTGTCATAAACAGGTTTTTCGCGATTTTCTCAAAAACGACTCCAACGATTTTGATCAAATTTATTGGTACCTAAAAAGTCATCGATAAGCTCTATCGAATACCACAAGTCCCATATCTGTAAAAATTCCAGGAACTCCGCCCCATCTATGCAAAGTTTTAAACATTTAAACATTTAAACATTTAAACATTTAAACATTTAAACATTTAAAACATTTTAACATTTAAACATTTAAACATTTAAACATTTAAACATTTAAACATTTAAACATTTAACATTTAAACATTTAAACATTTAAACATTTAAACATTAAACATTTAAACATTTAAACATTTAAACATTTAAACATTTAACATTTAAACATTTTAACATTTAAACATTTAAACATTCAAACATATAAACATTTAAACATTCAAACATTTAAACATTTAAACATTTAAACATTCAAACATTCAAACATTTAAACATCTAAACATTTAAACATTCAAACATTTAAACATTTAAACATTTAAAACATTTAACATTTAAACATTTAAACATTTAAACATTTAAACATTAAACATTTAAACATTTAAACATTTAAACATTTAAACATTTAAACATTTAAACATTTGAACATTTAAACATTTAACATTAAACATTTAACATTTAAACATTTAACATTTAAACATTTAAACATTTAAACATTTAAACATTTAAACATTTAAACATTTAAACATTTAAACATTTAAACATATAAACATTTAAACATTCAAACATTCAAACATTTAAACATAGAAACATTTAAACATTTAAACATTAAACATTTAAACATTCAAACATTTGAACATTTAAACATTCAATCATTCAAACATTCAATCATTTAAACATTCAATCATTCAAACATTCAATCATTTAAACATTCAGTCATTGAAACATTCAATCATTTAAACATTTAAACATTCAAACATTTAAACATATAAACATTTAAACATTTAAACATTTGAACATTTAAACATTTAAACATTTAAACATTTAAACATTTAAACATTTAAACATTTAAACATTTAAACATTTAAAATTTAAACATTTAAACATTTAAACATTTAAACATTTAAACATTTAAACTTTAAACATTCAAACATTCAAACATTTAAACATCTAAACATTTAAACATTCAAACATTTAAACATTTAAACATTAAACATTTAAACATTTAAATAATAAAAATAAATTTATTTCATAAAAATTAGCATTTGAGCTGCATTTACACCAAAGTTATTAACAAAATGTTAATTATTCCATCCTTATAGATTCTATTAGATTGAACGTAGCTTATCATACACATGATAAATTATGCATAATATTATGTGTTTGTCAAGCTCCGTTTAATCTAATAGAATCTATAAGGACGGGAAAATAAAAATTTGTCAATAAATTTGGTTTAAACGCAGCATAAGAAATAAATAATAATAATAATGATGATGATAATAATAATAATAATAACTAGTAGTTCTGTGAGCAGTAGACCTCAAGCAGTATTCTCATCCACAAGTACTTGATTGAAACTATAGACCTTATGGAAATACAGTAATAGACTGGCTTCTCCACACATCTGTGTAATCACTTGTCAGCTGATTTATGATGAATAATTCTATAGTCTGATTTTTACTTTCCTTGCCCTATTACCATAGGTAAGGAAAGTATTGCTTTCCGAAAAAAATCAAGGTACCCCAATTTCTAAATTTCTATACGTTTCAAGGTCCCCTGAGTCCAAAAAAGTGGTTTTTGGGGTATTGGACTGTGTGTGTGTGTGTTGTGTGTGTGTGTGTGTGTTGTGTGTGTGTGTGTGTGTGTGTGTGGTGTGTGTGTGTGTGTGTGTTGTGTGTGTGTGTGTGTGTGTGTGGTGTGTGTGTGTGTGTGGTGTGTGTGTGTGTGTGTGTGTGTGTGTGTGTGTGTGTGTGTGTGTGTGTGGTGTGTGTGTGTGTGTGGTGTGTGTGTGTGTGTGTGTGTGTGTGTGTGGTGTGTGGTGTGTGTGTGTGTGTGTGTGTTGTGTGTGTGTGTGTGTGTGTGGTGTGTGTGTGTGTGTGTGTGTGGTGTGTGTGTGTGTGTGTGTGTGTGGTGTGTGTGGTGTGTGTGTGTGTGTGTGGTGTGTGTGTGTGTGTGTGTGTGGTGTGGTGTGTGTGTGTGTGTGTGTGTGTGTGTGTGGTGTGGTGTGTGTGGTGTGTGTGTGTGTGGTGTGGTGTGTGTGTGTGGTGTGTGTGTGTGTGTGTGTGTGGTGTGTGTGTGTGTATGAGTGTATGTGCGTCTGTGTACACGATATCTCATCTCCCAATTAACGGAATGACTTGAAATTTGGAACTTAAGGTCCTCTCACTATAAGGATCCGACACGAACATTTTGATCAAATGCAATCAAAGATGGCAGATAAAAAGGCGAAAATGTTGTCATAAACAGGGTTTTCGCGATTTTCTCAAAAACGACTCCAACGATTTTGATCAAATTTATTGGTACCTAAAAAGTCATCGATAAGCTCTATCGAATACCACAAGTCCCATATCTGTAAAAATTCCAGGAACTCCGCCCCATCTATGCAAAGTTTTAAACATTTAAACATTAAACATTTAAACATTTAAACATTTAAACATTTAAACATTTAACATTTAAACATTTAAACATTTAAACATTTTAACATAAACATTTAAACATTTAACATTTAAACATTAAACATTAAACATTAAACATTAAACATTAAACATTTAAACATTTAAACATTTAAACATTAAACATTTAACATTTAAACATTAAACATTTAAACATTTAAACATTTAAACATTTAAACATTTAAACATTTAAACATTTAAACATTTAAACATTTAAACATTTAAACATTAAACATTTAAACATTTAAACATTTAAACTTTAAACATTTAAACATTAAACATTTAAACATTAAACATTTAAACATTAAACATTTAAACATTTAAACATTAAACATTTAAACATTAAACATTTAAACATTAAACATTTAAACATTTAAACATTTAAACATTTAACATTTAAACATTTAAACATTTAAACATTTAAACATTTAAACATTTAAACATTTAAACATTTAAACATTTAAACATTTAAACATTTAAAATTTAAACATTTAAACATTTAAACATTTAAACATTTAAACATTTAAACATTTAAACATTTAAACATTTAAACATTAAACATTAAAATTTAAACATTTAAACATTTAAACATTTAAACATTTAAACATTTAAACATTAAACATTTAAACATTAACATTTAAACATTCAAACATTTAAACATTTAAACATTTAAACTTTAAACATTTAACATTTAAACATTTAAACATTTAAACATTTAAACATTTAAACATTTAAACATTTAAACATTTACATTTAAACATTAACATTTAAACATTTAAACATTTAAACATTTAAACATTTAAACATTTAAACATTTAAACATTTAAACATTTAAACATTTTAAACACATTTAAACATTTAACATTTAAACATTTAAAAACATTTAAACATTAAACATTTAAACATTTAAACATTTAACACTTTAAACATTTAAACATTTAAACATTTAAACATTTAAACATTTAAACATTTAAACATTTAACCTTTAAACATTTAAAATTTAAACATTTAAACATTTAAACATTAAACATTTAAACATTTAAACATTTAAACATTTAAACATTTAAACATTTACATTTAAACATTAAACATTTAAACTTTAACATTTAAACATTTAAACATTAAACATTTAAACATTAAACATTTAAACATTTAAACATTAAACATTAAAACATTTAAACATTTAAACATTTAAACATTTAAACTTTAAACATTTAACATTAAACATTTAACATTCAAACATTCAAACATTTAACATAGAAACATTTAACATTTAAACATTTAAACATTTAAACATTCAAACATTTGAACATTAAACATTCATCATTCAAACATTCAATCATTTAAACATTCAATCATTCAAACATTCAATCATTTAAACATTCAGTCATTGAAACATTCAATCATTTAAACATTTAAACATTAAAACATTATGAGAAATGCCAAACCGTTGACTTGAATCTCAGACCTCATTTCGCTCGGTCAATAATAATATTGAACTATTCTGACTATGGGAACAATTCACAATAAGAAAGGAACAAAAAATATTTAAAACATATACAATTATTCTCTAATCGTCTTATGTACATTAAAATATGTGGTACCTGATAATAAATTTTTAATCCAAGTTATAATAGTTTTTTGAACACTTTATTAGCTTCTACTGAGTTGTAGTTACCTGCTCAGAATTTAAACTACAATACCCAATGACTCACTTCATAATGTAAATGCTCAAAACTAGTCTTGTATCAAAGAACATAAGAAATTCTGTAGGTTACTAGTAAATTCTATGTAATTAAAATTTCAAGTACAGTACCATACCCTATTGAAATAGATAAAAATTATGAATAATGAGATTTGTGAATGAGTTACCTGTCTTGATCTGTGACTTTCTAGAGTGCACCAAGCTGTTCCCACTTTTAATTCTACATCATCCCTCAATCGCAAAAATGGTCGTTCTCTTTTCTTCTTCCTTTCAGAGTGGAAAGGTATGGTGGTGCAAAACTGATCGTTCTCTTTTCTTTGTCTGTATTTAAGCCACTCTATCTTGAAAGCCAGCATTCAATAGGCCTACACTGTTATGGTACCAAGAAAAGAGTATTGTTTTGCCAAAAATGATCCTGCAGGCGTGTGCGTGCATACAAGAAAAGATAAAGAGATGAGCTAGTCTGGGCTCAAATGTCATGAATAAGGCACTCCTTGGTCATTTTGGGTACAGCCGTGGGAGATGTCTCAATTTCTTTGTTAGGTCTAGTATAATAAGGATCGTGATGTTGATAAGTCGAAATCACAAGAAAACACCTCAAAAACAAGATGGCCGCCAAAATTTGTAGGGTTTTGCTATATTGCTTGTATTTCAATAACTGTTCAAGATATTCAACCGTTTTTTGAACGAAAATATATTTAAAATCTTCCTCTATAATTTCTGCTTCATAAAATTTTCCTCTGAAACGCATAAATTGTTTCAGTTATAACCTTCAAAAGCCCAAGGAAAATGGTTTTCTAAATTTTTTCAAATTTCACTTAATTATAACTTTTTTGTGCAAGAGATATAGATAAATTTCAAATCTATGAAATTTTTAGAGCGTTTTCTAACTTTGGAACAATTATATCTTTTTGCTCTGTATATCAAAAAATGAGTTCTCCAGTGCCCTCCAAAGAAAGCCAGCATGATTTCTGGTGCGTTTTTCCATGAGATAACAAGCTAGAACTATAAAATCGATTTTTTCATCACTACTTCAAGATAGAGACTTGCAAATGGTCTCAATCTCTTCATCACAACAAGCCGAATAAGAATATTGATGATGGAAATAACGAAAATATTCGACATCATTGAAAAACTCAAGATGGCGGTCATTATTGACAGATATTGTTATCACTTGCTATTCAGTTATTGTAAGAGATATCGGTTGGTTTCAACACCAAAGTGTTTAGAAATTGATGATGTTCGAGAAAATCGTCTCATTTCGTCCACTCTTTTCATGATTTATTCAACATCTAAAACTTGAAACATAGGGTACATTTTTCGGGGACAATATTTCACTTTCCACTCTGTAAATGTATTCGCAGTAGACATACACATTAGTGTTATTGGTACGCTACAATGTTTCAGAATAGCTTTAAAATGACAACTGGTTGGAGGCTGTAAGTCCATATTCCACGGCTGGAGCGTCATCGGAAAAAGAGAGAAAAGTACGTATTGTTTGCAGCGGAAGACATACTTCTTCCACCAAATGCCAATCCCAACACATTTAGAAATTTTTTGGGGCTTTTGAAAGTTATAACTGAAACAATATGCGTTTTAGAGGAAAAGTTTATGAAACAATAATTCTAGAGGAAGATTTTAATAGTTATTTGTGCAACTAGTGCGCAAGTGGTAGTTTGCTGCACCGAAAGAAACGTTTACGCCCGAGCCGTAGGCGAGGGCGGAATGGCTTCTTGAGTGCAGCAGAGGAACTTTGCGCACGTATTTCACATTAAGTTTTTCCTACAGTTACCATTGAATATGAAAGTGGGTAATTATGGATAAAATGATGGCTGAAATCCATCAAATGTTTGTGTGTGTGATGATGTTATTATAACAATCATAATTCATTTAAAAATTAATAATCCAATTGAAGTTGAAATTTTCAGCCAAAGTTCTCATTTTTATTCATTCAAGAATCAGAGAAAATACAGATAAAACAAAAAATTCGCATTCAAAATTCACGCCAAAAGCTGGTTTGAATGACTGCAAAATGGCTGAACCGACAAGCGCGCGACCTAGCGGGAAGAATCGTAACTAACTTCGTTCTTTCATCCAGCTAAAAACAGTATTCAGATATTCAGAATTATGACCAACTAGAATTACCGAAAAATACTATAAGTAAACTAAAAAATATTTATAAAATAACATAGACAACAGAAAATATTTTATTGTAGTATATTCTAATGTTATTTTATTGATTTTATCGACATGGATTTCGAACGGTAATTATTTACCTGAAAATTCGAATTTCAAAATGTGTGTTTGCTACATTTCTCATTGCTTGGAGTTGAAATAATTATTACTGTCAATAGAAAATAAACATTATTTATTATAAATGATGAGAAGTTATTATTTAATTATGATTTAGATAAACATTATTCTTGTTTTGGATTTCTAGATTGGGATTTTATCATAAATGTAGGGTAGCCATTGAAATGATTCTCATCTAAATCTAACCACAGTCATTGTTACCAGCTTAATTTTTGTTTTCATGCACTAATCCTCCATATAACCCACCAACTATTTAGTGTTGCCATGTTGCAAATCTGGAGTGCAGAAATAGTATATTTCGCACCTAGAGCAGAAAATGAGATTTTTCCAGCTCGAAATCGGTTTTCAAGTCCAAGGCCGTAGGCCAAGGACTAGAAAAGATTGAGAGCTGGAAAAACATTTTTGCCCGTGGTGTGAACGATATTTTTCACCACACTACAGGTATTGCTGACAAAATAAATAAAGAATACAAAATAAAGAATATTCGTTAAGCTATCATACCTATCTCTTGATTTTAGTGGTAGAAGATTTGCAGACAGGATTTCAGTCACATTCTTTTAAAATTTCACTTGGAATACCACAGTCATCTTCAAGCATTTTTGAAAATTCGGAATGCACTAATCAACAATAAATAATTGAATAAAACTGGTTGCGAAGCAAATTAGTTTGATTCGAAACTGGAACTGAAATCATGGCGACTTCAGTTGATGATGAAAGTGGACACTCACCCGATCTAGCGGATGACTTATTAACTACTTCCATGAGCGGCTGGAAAGAGACAACTTTCTGGCCTAGACCGGAAAAGAAACCCTTTTCTGACGTCGTCTGCAAACAAGGTCTTTCAGATCTACGTAGGGACTGGAAAACAGCTGCTTTCTGTGCAGTGTGGTGAAAAATTTTTTTCGCCACACTTGGATGTAATGAGCTGGTTTACGTGCGTCATATGGAGGCCGAAAGTGATTGTTTTCCGACCAGGCCGGTAAAACTTTACGGCCCTAGGGCTGTAAAATGACCTTGAATAACAGCTGATCGTGTCCAATCTCACAAAAATCATAGAGAGATAATCTCATAATGACTGTAATAATCTATATAATTATGTATCGTGAATCGTGGTATTATGTCTATAATAATATATTTTATAAATTACTGTTTCATAATTTAATATTTATTATTGTGTTTTTGATATCAAACAATAGAATACGATGATATATCTCCATAGCCTCAACAATATAATGTTGGCTACATTGTCCATTGTCAGAAAGGTACGTATCGCAAGTATTTAAAAGTGAAGAATCGAATTTGAATTCAAAGTACAATAATGTATCAGTATTTAAAAGTGAGGTAGAGTAATAATTGTTTCTTTTTTATTATCGAATTCCACTTCTTAATGCAATACAATCAACAATAATAATAAGCAAATACAGCACAGATCTGAAGTTTAAGGTAAGCCTACTAGTGAAACTCAGCCTTGACTGAAAAATTCCTAGTAATTTTACCGTAATTCATTATTAAAACTTTTAGATAATTTTTCTTCAATATCAAACCATATAGAGAAAACATTAGGCCCACTCAAGATTGAATCTTCGAATGTTTTCTCTATGATTTAACTATTTTCAGAGCAATATTTTGTTGTGAAAATGCCAGCAAACCGGCTTCAAATTTGCGCTATACTCTATTATTATAGTAGCCTACATAGCCTACGTTATCTGACTTAATTCAGAGTGAAAATTTTATTGTGAGACAAATAATAATATTAATTTTAATAATATAGGTCATGAGCCAAAGTCTGTTGTACGGTACGCTTTTTAGGAGTGAAGTAAACCTTTTTTAGAAGTCTAGTATTACAGTATCACATGTATGCTAAGGGTTATCAGTCAGGCCCCAATGTTAAACAGTACGGAATGGCCGAGAGCGTAAAGGTGTAATACATCAGTCAGAACTCAAAGCTCAGTGAATAACAAACATGATCTAGGTTCGAATCTCGGTCAATGACTTTTTTTTTTGTCAATGAATTTCGACATTTATTACCTATTTTTTATATTAGTTACTGTAATTTAAATTTCAATCAATTTTTAGATATATTTTGAGACAAAACTGTGAAATATGCAATTATATTAATTTTTCATCACATTATTTCAAAATAGTAATGAAAATTCTATTCATCCATCTATCCATGATATTGCACCAGGCGCAAAGCTTGCGCCTAATATTAATAGTATAAAAATATGGTCATTATTGTAAATTATTAATTAGTAATATTGAAATTAATTGACAGTAAAAGTTGTCATAACCAAGATTCAAACTATCAAAATAGGCTGTTTGAATTTTATTTATTTTTTAATCTCTTATATATTGGGAAGTTTTTTTTGGGTGTGGCGAAAAATAGCGTTCGCACCATGGGCAAAAATGTATTTCCGGCTCTCAATCTTTTCTAGTCCGAGGCCTACGGCCTCGGACTAAAAACCGATTTCGAGCCGGAAATATCTCATTTTCGGCCCTAGGTGCGAAATATACTATTCCTGCACTAGAGCGGAAAAGTGATTTTTTGCGTTCTGTAATCAGTGCAGGAATGGCCACTTTTCAAGGTATCTGTAGGAAAAAATATTTTCGTTCAAAAAACGGTTGAATATCTTGAACAGTTATTGAAATACAGCGATATAGCAAAACCCTACAAATTTTGGCGGCCATATTGTTTTCGAGGTGTTTTCTTGTGATCTCGACTTATCATCATCACGATCCTTATAATACCAGACCTAATGAAGAAATTGAGACATTTTTCACGGCTATTACCCAAAGATGACCATGGAATGACATTTGCGCCCGGACTAAGCAATTTCAGGTGGGCCCTAAACTACCGGGAATGATGTATTGATTGAACGAATGATTAATTTTCAAATCTGACAATATTTGATTTGAATAATCGGAATTTATATTTCTAGAATGATATCCTACGTCGCGCATTGGCCGAGCTTCCATGGACAGACAAGCCTGAGTGGTTAAAGAAGAATCTGCACATCATGATGACCCGAGCCAACGTCGACATCGAAATGCGGCCCTTTGGCGTCTACACGCTCAACTATATGTCATTCAAAGATGTCAGTACTCAACATCAAACATCCAGTTTACAATAGTTGGATAATTGTGTCTGAGTATAATGTGAATAGTATTCAACATAAACATTACTAAGTGCTACCAATAAGAGAGTAGAGCTGAGATTCTTGAAATTTGAAGTTTAGTGATAATTTTATTGTTTAGCAGACTAGGGCCAGGTTTCTAAGACACTTATTGCCGGTTGTACAAAAGCCGGTTAAATTTTAATCGTTATTAATTCCATGAGAACCAATCTGAGAAGCTGTCTTATAAAGGAGGCCTTCTCTGATTGGTTATTATGAAATTAATCACGGTTAACATTTAAATGGCTTTTATGCAACCGGCACTCATTGAATCTAATGCATCATTAAACACTGATTATCGATTGTTGATGGATAGCAGCAAGTGATCAAGCATTTCTTGAGACTTCAATCTACATAATTCAATAGTCACTATATAAGAATCCCCATATCATTTTATTTATGGGATAGAAAATTTATTTATTTATCGAATGAGTTTTGTTGGTGGAGAGATACGAATATTGTTCCTCCTAGTCATATCACCAACTTTTAGAGAACATGGTGTAACAAACCGTTACAGACTAAACACTTGAATAAGCTTCAACTTTTTCACCTAGTATTATTTATTTATTTATCTATTTATTTATTTATCTATTTTATCATTTGTTCATACAATCACAAATCATAATGAATATGATCGGGATAGAACAACAGGCATAGGGCATAGCCAAAACTATTCTGTTCCCAAATTTTGATAAATAATAAAATGTCCGAAAAAATAGGTCATGTTCTTACTGAGGGAAGTTAAAGTTCAATTTCTGTCCAAAAATATATATCAGCTAGAAATTTTGAATTTATAATGTTTAAAATACCAAATTATAGTCAAATATTGCACTTAATATTACCGCACTTTGAATAAATTAAGTTATTTCAGAAAATTTTGAAGCCAAAAATATACACACAACTTTCCATTAGGCACAAACGCTGAATTATGAATTTAAAGTCACAACTACAGTATTATAGATATATAAGTAAATAAGTAAATATAAGACTATATAAGTAAATCAGTTGTAGGCCTATTGAAAATTAAATCATAAGCTGTCTGACTTCCCAAAAATTAAGAAAACCATCAATACCTTTTCTCTTAGTTATCAAATAGTATCAATTTTTGTTGCAACAATTTTCAAGCATCTTCAATTCAAATAGCTATGCATTCTGCAAATATTGATTGAAGAAATAACAGAAGGAAATTCGTTGAGTGAAACTGTCCAAAAATAGTAGAAGTCCTTAATCCTATTCATATAGTTTTCATTGAATATTCGAATTATTATTATTATAATGTTCTGGCAATTTGTTAGCAGAAATTTCTAAAAATTAACATAAATTTGATTAACATAATCATTGTGTGAGGATGTTCAGAGAGTCCCTGGTGGGCGAAGAGGTAAACCGACAACTGAGAGGTACCGGGTTCGATTCCCGGATTGGGCACAGTTTTTTTAGACAGTTTCACTCAACAAATTTTCTACTGCTATTTAGCTCAAAAGTCAATATTTCTAGTAGCAGAAGGCCTTATAGCTCTATTAATATAGCTTTCATTGGATATTAGAATCAATATTATTAATTATGATATTATAGCAGTTGGTTAATTGCAATTTTTAACAAATTCTAACATCTGAAATTACAAAAAAATTATATTTCTTTCCAGTTGATGAAAACGGCGTATTCCTTTGGGACATTCTTTATACAAAGAAGCTGAGTAGTCAAACACAATATTAAAATTGGTGAGTATTTCAAAAATGGAAACCAATGTGCAGGACAACATAGGTTTTGATTGGAGTTACTTTCTATTGTTACATCAAAAATGTTTAGTCCCAGTGAAATTGAATGCAAGGATATTTTGTTAATGTAAGAGTAATATCAGTTGATAAAGTGAGTATCCGATTGGCCTAATATTGTTTTTTCCTCCACCTCCTGTCTAAAGTGCTTACTTTACTCCCTGGAACATAATACTAGAAGTGTCACTTCTTCGCTCTCGGGAGGAAAAAACAGGAAAACTCCCTAGAGTGTAAAAGTAACTCCATTTAAATAACATGGGAAGCATCTCTATTTTAAAAACGTACATTTGAAATAGGTTAGAAGGTCTAAGCTCAGATGAGGAAGCATATATAGAGTAGTTATTAAACCAACTAAATGCAATACCTCAACCAGACATTTGATCAAATAATTATGAAATTTATGTTTGTATGATCAAACTTCATAGCACTATACAAGAAAAATTTATAAATATTTTTTCATTCCATGTTATTCAAAATACCAGCCAACAAATATTCCTTATTAACTAATCAAATTTGAAACGGTAACTTCATCATAGTTGTAGTTTTGGCGGCCATTGTTGTTACAGCTTTTGCCGACAGATAGCGCATAGCGCAGTCGGCGGAGAACTGTGATTACAAGCCAGCCCAGCTGTTTACGTTTTAGATTATGTTGTAACATATGTTTGGTCACGTATGTTTCAAAAAATTATTTTATTTGCAGTTCTTATAAAAATGTAGGTGGAGGAAAAATGTTGTGTATATCACGGAGTGAAAAAATTTTTTTCTCCCTCAGGAAAATTGTTGCCCTCGGCTTCACCTCGGGCTTCAAACTTTTCCCTCAGGGAGAAAAAACAGTATTTTTCACTCTAGATATACAAATAACTATTTTCTCGAGTATATGTATATTTCATCTCAAGTATTTTTGGCATAAAAAATAGATTGATTGAATAATCAAAACTTTTTCATGAAAGAAATCATTCCATAACGACGAGAAGGAACAAAAAATAGGAGAATGGGAGTTGCCAAGTTGGTTTCAATATTATTATTAATTTAAAAATTATAGCCTAATAAATGAATTTATTTATCAAGAAGTTTTGAATAACATTCCATATTATGTACTATTTGCGACAAACTACAAAACTTCTCTACCAAATAGGATTCGACCATTTGCGACGAACTAAAAAGTTTTTCTATCAAATGGGACATGACTGTTGAGAATCGGTCAGATGAGAAAATCAAATCTTCGACCTTTTGCGAAAGTTGAGATTTTCGGCCAAATGGGATTACTATTGAAATTTTTCGATCATTTGGGATTTGACCATTTAGAAAATACAAGTTTCAATTCTACCATTTGGGATTCTTCAATTTTTGATCTTTTGCGACAAAATAATAATTTCGACCAAACGGGAATCGGTCATTTGGCAAGCCACCGTCTATAGTGAAGTCCACGTTATAATGGCAGTGAATAAAGATAAGAGAACAGCGTGGCCTTAATTAAGTATATTTTTACATTGTTAGAATCTGGATCTGGTAACGTTGTGGAGCTAGAAAAGTATAGTGTTATCAGCTTTCTTGAATGATAGACAAGGATAGCAATACAATTGCTAATCAAACACTGCCATTATAACGTGGACCTCACTATAGACAGTTTTTAACGTATAGGTAGATAATTTTTCCTTAGAGTTTCTCTCATTATTTGTTGTCACCTCAGTTAAGTTTTATGCAGATGAGACGAATGAAACTTCTAGAATAACTCTTGACATGATCAGGAATAATCGAGTATCATTATTCCAAGATGAAAACATATTGGTTTTAACTATTTGATTGTGTACTGATCATTATAGAACAATTGAAACAGATATCCCATTGATTCTTTTTCTTATTTCATGAGAATAAAAAAACTATATAATCATTCTACTGTTATATAAAAATATATTGAGAACTAGCAGGTAACCCGTGCTCCGCAAGGGTCTATTGTAAAACTTGACAAACTTGACGTGATGAAATCTTGAAGAATTGAAAATAGGCCCATAAACATCCTCGTTTGATTAAGAATCTATATGAAAAATTCCAATTTGATCAGTCCAGTAGTCCAGACGTGATGATGCCTCAAACATAAACATCCTATTCTGTACGTATATAAGCCAGTTCTTTCCTTTATTATAGTATAGATGATTGAAAAGAATAATATAATAACCCATATTACAAGAAAAATTTAAAGTTATCAATGTTTAGTTTCTTGAATAAAATTAATTTACAGTTGAATGAAAAGAGTACCGTATGGTACCGGTTGCACGAAAGTCGGTTAAATTTAAATTGTGATCAATTTCACGAGAACCAATAATCAGAGAAGGCCTTTCTTCAAAATAGCCTTCTCTGATTGTGGTAAAATTTAACCGACTTTAGTGCAACCGGCACATCATAGACCATGTGATTCAGTATTGATATAGCTATGGTGAGGTCCACATTATAATGGCAGTGTTTGATTAGCAATGGTATTGCCATCCTTGCCTATCATTCAACAAAGCGAATCTTTTTCTCTCTTTATTTTTGCTCTGTTGCCAGATTGTCTTTCAACAATGTAGAACAATGTAGAATAATGTTAATTAACTAACAAAATATTTGATCTCAATTATGAAAATTCATTATCAAATAATTAAAAAATATAATTTCTTGCTTAATAAAATATAATTGATTATTTTAAACGAGAACTAACAGTAGTTAATATTACATCAATAAACCTGTATCAGCTACTGTCTATATACCTCCTATAGACGGTAGCTGATACAAGTCTATTAATGTAATATTAACTACTGTTAATTCTCGTTTAAAATAATCAATTATATTTCACCAAGCAAGACAAGACAGAGGATCGGCAACGTTCTTCTTTTATCTTCACTGCTATTACAACGTGGACCTCACTATACACAGTATCTCTTTCACAACTACATACCTACGGTACTCAGTTAATTCAGTGTTCACACATACAGATAAGGTAATACCATAGAGAAACAATAGCATAAGTAGATATCCCATGGTATAGGGCGTTCATGTAGCAACTTTTACTGTTATCTCAAGCCGATAGCCCACGTATTTCTTTCCCAAAAAGCTGTGTGACGCTGGTAGTCTCTCATATTGTGCCGTTCATACACTCTTACCCGGTCAAAACAGGAAAAATCGACAATAATCAGCTTGAGATAACAGTAAAAGTTGCGACATAAACGCGCTATACCATGGGATATCTACTTATGCTATTGTTTCTCTATGGTAGTAGTGAATTACTATAATTATAATTTGAAGAAATATGTTTATTGTTATTTATTTGGATTACATGTAAAATTTTGACACACCATATACGTATAAATTGCTTGTATCTGTACGGTACCTATACAATACACAGAAATTTGTTTGAACTGCCAAGAGAATGATTCTTTTTTTTTGCAAAAACTGAGAAAATATGCATGTAAAACCCACAGTATACTATCAAAAACATTGGAATAATCATAATTCATAATACAATAGTTAGTGTCTTATTATGTATTTTATGAATTTGTGATTTATAAAATTTAATATATGTTGATTCTATATGCTGACAATGCAGAAATTCTTTACATGTTGTAAATAATATTGTAAACGAATGAAAATGCAAATATATAATTTGAATTTGAATTTCAAAGATGAAAGTATAAGAATGTAGGACACTTTGACTATTTCATCTTCATTACCCATTTTTGGTTTTCTTTCTCAGCAAATTCGAAGTTTTACAATTGCTCTCTAGAGCCGGGTCCATACTGAACAAATATTCGACAAACATGTTTGTTGAAACAGTTTGGGCAGATTTTATTATGTTTGACAAACAATGTTTGCTCGTGGACAGTGTGGATGCATCACCAAACAAAATATTAAACGGGGAGAACAGGTTTTATGTTTTACAGCAAAAACTGAAAATGTTTGGACAGTAATTATTTTTTGTTTGACAAACAATGATTGACCAATTTTTTAAAAATGTTTGTCCCTGATCACTTCAAAAAACATGTTTGCCAAACATGTATGTCGAACATTTGTTTAGTGTGGACATGGCTTAATAATTGAAAACATTTGAAGATTGAATTCAAATATTATGATTGAAAAAACAACAAACAAAACTATATGGCTATGAAATTATTATATTATGCTACAAGCACAGAAAGTTAGTGTTTACGGTATGAGGATAGTTTCCCGGGCGAGGCCGGGAATATGTCATCCAAATACCGTAAACACCTTCCTGAGAGAGTCGCGTACAATATTTTTCGCCACACTACAGGTATAGCTGATGCCAAAAAATAAGGTGATGCCATAAGTTTCGTGGTCTCATGTGCGTTCCAACAGCTGATATTGTCAAGTAGAGTTGTCATCTAGCTTGGCTTAGGTGATGATTTTTAAATCAAAAGAGACAATAAATAGATGCATTGCATCATATCATTATCATCATCAGATGCATTGCATCAATATCTATCCGAATATCCGATACATTAGCTCCCAATTCTGAAGACCATTAAATGTAAAGAAATTTTCTCTTCACCTTTCTTAGTTCCATGTTAGCGGCCGGAAAGGGAACTCTTTAAACCTGCTGTTTCTTACGTCAGACGAGAGTCATCTGCAAACAATGTCTTTCAGATCTACTTAGGGACTGGAAAACAGCTGCTTTCTGTGCAGTGTGGCGAAATGAATATTTCCAGTACTAATAATAAAAACAACTGAATAAAGAACAAAAAAAGTCATAAATATTCTTGACACACTATAGGCCTACTAATAATAATATTGAACTAAACTGTATGGTGTACAGATATGATTCTCATTCACAGTAATATCATAAATCTTTTATCTAGATTTTAATTGGATTTGAATTTCATAATTCTATTTTTTAGCCTAATAATAATTGGAATCAGCCACAATCATTTTAGAGAAAAGAATTATAAAGGAATCTTCGATCGATTCTTCAATATCCCTTCTGTCTTTTGTCTGAGTTCATATTCAATTTTTATTGGAAATATCAATCTAGATATAGTCAGGCATGTCACGAATAACACTGTTTCCCATAACTGTTCATTATTGTCCCCACTGTCCTCATTACTGTCCATTACTGTTCTCATTACTGTCCATTACTGTCCATTACTGTCCATTACTGTTCTCATTACTGTCCATTATTGTCCCCACTGTCCTCATTACTGTCCATTTCTGCCCTCACTGTCCATTTCTGTCCTCACTGTCCATTACTGTCCATTCTTCCTGCCTTTTTCTTTTTTCACTTTTTCGTCAATATCCAAGTACTTTCTGGAAATCAAAGTTGCGTAGTCTTTGAAGCCATTTGGAGTCATGGTAACAATCTGAGAAAAAAAATCCTTTTCAGTTGCTGCAAAGCTAACTCAATAAAATTTCAATATTATTTGAAAACCTCTTTGAATGATTCATATATTTTTTTAGAAGTATGGCCCGGTTGCACAAAAGCTGGATAATTTTAATCGTGATTAATTTCACGAGAACCAATCGCCTCAGAGAAGAAGGCCTTCTTGATGAGACGGATTTTCTGATTGGTTCTCGAGGAATTAATCACGATTAAAATTTAACGGGATTTTTTGCAACCGGCACTATGTTTGCCATCTCTTTGTACTCTTTTGGACCATCCTCAAGGACCAAGCCATACAAAGCGTTTTTCAGGCGTTTTCAGACGAAGCTCTCCCAATCGCCAGCATCCGAATCAGCCAATCGGTGAGCTTTCTGCCCTGCCGACTCGTCTGAAAACGCCTGAAAACTACTTTGTGTGGCTTGACCCTAATCTGTCCCTCATCTTCTCTCTGGGTATCCTCCCGCAAAAATGGATAGTTATATATGTTTTCAAGCCTTGACGGGAGCTTCAGGCTATATAGATATACAAAACAATAGGTATATTATACATATTATTATTACATATTACAAGATTAGTTCAGATTGCAATTTTTTTCATCAATAAGAAATAAGTTTTTATATATTAGTGAATAATTCATATAATTTATATTCATAATCTGACATAATATCTTATGGGACCAATCTCCCCCATATATTTATGTATATAGCGTATTATATTTTGAAAACTCTACCATGAACGTTTTCATTGGGAGAGTTCACAAGATAGTTGGTACGGTACTTGCCCAGGAAACTTTGCCTCTATTGCCTAACTCTACTAATGAAAACCAGGCTTTAGGCTGCTGGCTACTAAAATAACGTGATAGCATAGTAGTTTTTCAGGAAACAGCCCCGAAAGAATTTTTCTTGTCGGGCTTATATAAGTTTTTTGGGGCCCTGAATTTGAATCTGAAATTTGCTGGCACGCCAGAAAGGACGTCTCACCCCCAAAAACCATCAAGTTTTGGGACTTTTTTCAATTTTTCCATTCTATTTCGAAAACCTCGGGGTTTTCGAAAAAAATCATTCCTTACAAGATTAAAGACATAAAATTGAGTTGTCATGCAAGATTCTACGAATTATGGTTTTGAGCTACCTGATTTTCAAAAAAGGGGTATTTTTGAAAATTCTGGAAACTCACTATTTTCACTTCAACTTAGGTACCACAACTTGGAGTGATGATGAAAAATCACATATCACGTGAATGTAAAATTAATTCTTAATAATATTTCTCAGAAATTTTGAAATTAAGTATAGATGGTAGGGGAGTACTAGCGAAAAATAGAAAACCCCGACCAAGTAAGTAGAGTAGAGTTGGAATGCCAGTTACTCGACCACTAACTCTACTTGTGAAAACCAGGCTCTACTCATCTTGTCTTTTTACTTTCCTTGCCCTATTACCATAGGTAAGGAAAGTATTGCTTTCCGAAAAAAATTAAGGTACCCCAATTTATAAATTTCTATACGTTTCAAGGTCCCCTGAGTCCGAAAAAGTGGTTTTTGGGTATTGGTATGTATGTGTGTGTGTGTATGAGTGTATGTGCGTCTGTGTACACGATATCTCATCTCCCAATCAACGGAATGACTTGAAATTGGAACTTAAGGTCCTTTCACCATAAGGATCCGACACGAACAATTTCGATCAAATGCAATTCAAGATGGCGGCTAAAATGGCGAAAATGTTATCAAAAACAGGGTTTTTCGTGATTTTCTCGGAAACGGCTCCAACGATTTTGATCAAATTCATACCTCAAATAGTCATCGATAAGCTCTATCAACTGCCCTAAGTCCCATATCTGTAAAAATTATAGGAGCTCCGCCCCATCAATACAGATAGATTCCAATTATCAGGCTTCAGATGCAATTGAAACAAAAAAAAACAAGTGGAGTAGATTGAGCATGAAAATCTCTACAATTAATGTTCAGTAACATTTTCATCTAAAATTGAAAATAAGTTTCAAATTCGAGAAAATGTGATTATTCAATTGCAAATTATTGTTGTTTCTATTAAATCATTCAATATGAAGAGATAGCAGACCTCATGTGTGTCTCCAGCGTTATTGCCCTGTCACCAGCTGGCTCAAATCTTTGAATAGTAGACTTGAGATGCGCGTGAACACTAGCGTCAGGTGATCAATTTTCATAACGGCAAGGTAAGTTGTGTGAGAGCACCACACCAGATTTTTTCCTAAAGGCTACTTTTGAATATAAATGAAAATATAAATCTGAGTACCATTTCAAATTATTTCGTCACAACATTTTTCGGCTACTAATGCCATTATCAAGTGATTGGAAAATAATTTTCATGATAATGTCATTAGTAGCCGAAAGATGTCGTGACAAAGTAATTTGAAAAAGGGTACTCAGATTTATATTTTTTGACCGAACGTAGTGAGGTCTATGTTTTAACTCGGATTTTCTTTTGTCTGTCTATATGTAACGCGATTAAAGCCAAACAAGTTGATAGAATTCGATGAGATTTGGCAGGAATATTCCTTTTTCAACTGCTGCGCGACGATGTATACACAAGGTCTTTGAAATTTTGCATTTTAATGATAATGGAAAGAGAAGGGATTCCTCCATACTCTAATATCACTATAATATATCATCTACTTTGAAGATAGGACTAATCATACTATAGAATTATTCATAATC
>NW_024090843.1:0-25263 GCF_014356525.2 Nilaparvata lugens
TATCAATATTGTATCAGATACAGTATCAGTACTGTAGAAGTGTGACTTCAACTTATCGTTGTTATGTTATGTTTCGACAATAAAATTTTATCTATTTATTTATCAACATACCAGATGTGTAGGCTTTGTAATCAGTCTGAAGAGACTGCTAAGCATATCATACTGGATTGAGAAAGTCTTGAAGCTAGAATGTGAGCTCCGTTTGGCTGTAAGCAACCAGGTGAGGAATGGGATGTTGATATAGGGAAACTCCTGGACCTTGTAAAGGACACGGGAGTTGGTTGGCCTAACTAACATACTTGGGAACACAATAAGCTTCGGTTGACGTGTGAGGTTCTTCGAACCTTTGGATCTTTGAATCCGTCCCTTCAAAACATAAACATACAATACTGTATCAAATCAATACAGTATTTGGCTTGGTGACATCAATTTACAAACCATTACAAATCCTACCAAGGTTTGTTTCCCGTTTACAAACCCTATAACAGGTTGTCAGTATAAGACTGCCCTGAAATCTCCGATAACAATGCGATTGTGATATTCTATCTAACGGAAAGTAAACAGTGAAGCATAAGGGGGTATCCTTGAACATAACTTGCTATATACAAATAACAATATTTGTTCGTCTAATCGTATTCCAACAAAAGAAGATCTCGTGAAAATGTGATGCAAATCTCTACTACTACCTACCTAAACCTAAATAAACAAGAATTAGCTATCTTCATACATCTATTATTAATTTAAACAGAGTTTTATTAAACAGTGAAGCATAAGGGGGTATTCTTGAACTTAGAATGCCATATAAAAATAACAATTTGTTCAGTCTAATCTTATTCCAACAGAAAAAGAGCTCTTGAAAATGTGATGTAAATCTCTACTACTACCGGGGAGTCCGGTCTCACAAGGTGTCAAACTATCAAAAGATAAACTGAAAAGCTCCAATAAATAAACTACCTAAACCTAAATAAACAAGAATTAGCTATCTTCATAAATCTATTATTAATTTATGAATTAAAATAGAAATCGAAGAACCCTTTTTGAAATTATTTAGTGTTGTATACTCACTTCTGATACATTAAACTAATGAAAGAAGGATAGATAATAAACTGATTGATATACTTTGACTGAGACGTATAATTCATAGGCAGACAACATGACAAGTGACAAACTGATGAGACGATGAGACAAACCTCGACTCTCGACTCTATACAATATCGATATTAGATTATCGATATATTACAATATCGAATCATTACATTTAGTAACAAAGGGTATTAAGATTTCTATTTTTAATTATATTCAAGAGTAGCCCTAAAGAATAATAATAATTCTATGATTTAGTATGTACCCTACCGTATTATTATTTAGTATCAAATGTACCTAATTGAATGATGTACTTAATGAACTAAGTACAATTAGAGCTATTTGGACTCAGACTCCTTTGTTCAATTCATTTTATTGTGATTTATTACTGAATTTATCAGGATGGGCACGTTGAACTGTCGGTCCCGGCTGAAGTATGACAGTCGTAAGGCCCATTGACGGCTCAAATTATATATTCAGGCGGTGGGACCTTCCGCAAGGGACTCCCCACCAACAAACGCCAAACGAATTTACTTTTTTTTCAAACATCTTTATTGCCCATAAAAACAAAATACAAAATAAAAACTTACAAAAGAAATATTCTAGATTATAATATTATGCTATTTTACAAATAAATTAAAATTACATGGCACCACCCAGCAAGGGCAAACCCTGACCGCTGAGTGAGAGTATCAGCTGTTTAGACAATATAAAATTACTAATAATCAAAGCTACAAAAAATCGAAGTTAACAACAATTACTAGTAATTATATATTTGACTGATGTCGAAAAAAAAATTTGTATCACCCACTTATTTATCTGTTCCATCCTCTGTCTACCCCTATTAGAAAGAGATTCTGACAATGCATTTGGCATGATATTTATTATTTTTGAGCTAAGATACCCCATTGTCTTCGCACTATTGTCAAATCTGAATAGTTAATATTATAAATGTTATGAATGTAACTCTCAGGTTATACATAGAAACGTTATTATTCACTGTAAATTCATCCTTCCTCATCCATGCATAGTAGAGAAGTTTCTTTATATAAATTTGACGTACTGCCATCACTTTAAATTCGGCAAATGTTTCACTACTAGAAAAAGCCCTTGGCTTATTAAGAATTGCTTTTATTATCATTTTTTGAAATGTAAAAATTTTATTCATCAAAACATCATACGCTCCTCCCCATACCACTAACCCATATTGCAGCACCGATTGAACATAGGCAAAGTAAAGGACCCTAAGTAATTTAATGTCTAATATTTTACGGACTTTATAAAAGAAAAGGAATAAATTTTAAGCGTTTACAATATATTCTATATGAGGCTCCCACTTAAGGTTACAATCAACCATGATGCTGATACTTTATAGATTTTTCATTTTTAGTTGAGGCATGCACAATCCTTCCATTTCTAAAATCACAATTTGTATGTATTTTTAAATCATAGCATCGTTTGGTTGACCAACTATTGTAGGAGAAAATGTAATATATTTAGTTTTTGATGTATTATACTCAATGTATTAATATCAAGCCATTGTTTACACATGATATTACTCTTTCCGCTCTCGAGTACGTCTCTAACCATGAGCGGTCCTTAACTATTACATCCGTATCGTCAGCAAAGGAAATTATTTTCGAACTATCAATATTGAGTTTAAAGATGTCGTTGATATAAAGTAAAAATAAAATCGGGGACAAGACGGTACCTTGTGGTAATCCAAAGTCGTTAAGTTTTGTATATTTGATTTGTAACTGTTGTTATCAGATATTAATTGTGTCCGATCACTAAATAATTCTTAAATAATTCAAGGTGGAGTCCTCTATATCCCGTACCTCTCCAATTTTTTTAGTAATTTATTGTGTGGTATGGTATCATAGGCTTTTGCCAGGTCAATCATTATAGCTAGGCATTTGTTGTTATTGGAAGACATGGCTTCAGAAATTTCATTTGTAAAGGCGGCCAGAGCATCCTCAGTATTTTTGTTACTTTTACTTTTACTGATCTTATAGGATTTTTTACATTTTTTCATGATGACTGTCATTATGTTAATCTCAGAGACTGATCATTAATTTTCATTTCACGATTGAATATCAAACAATGAAGAACTATGAAAGCTTCAATTATTTTGTAAGAAATAATTTAACGAAAAATTGTAACTGTACTGTACTTCATCCAAGAATATTGTATTCATAATTTAAAGGAGACATTCCAAGCTTCTAGTATAATTCCCTGGAAATGCTTGATTATTTAATCTGTAGAAGACCCGTGGAAAATACGGTTGATTATAATGAAGAATTACTGTAGTGTATTCATACTTTGAAGAAGATATTGCAAGCTTCTGGTATAATTTCCTGAAAGATGCTTGATTTTTTAATATTCAAAGGACGAGGAAAATACAGCTGATTAGCATACATAAAGAATAATACTGTATTTTATTCATACTCTAAAGAATAAATTCTTAGCTTCTAGTATAATTCTTAAAAATTCTTGATTTAATCTGTAAAATACGATGAAAATACAGTTAAGTTTATTTATTTATTCATAATTTACAATCAACTTAAGAACAAAGAAACAGACTACAGTCCAAAACTTCTTTTCATCCCAATTTCATAAAATAAATTGTCCAAATAAAGGTTATGTGCGACTTTTCAATTCTTCTCAAAATGAGAGTCATTTATCTATTGGCATAAGAGATTGCAACAATTCAATTGCTATCAAATTACTAATAATAATTGACAAGTACACTACATTGTTATGGTTACAAATAGGAGTCATGCTCTGTTTACGGACAATTTTGCAAAAACGTTAGCTGCATATTTTTGGCCGAGAAGTCAGCTCACAAATGCCAAATGACATCTTCTGCCAAATGTCGTCTTCTTAAATGAGTGGACCAATGTGATCCCCCTCTCACGCTCTCTCACTCTTTTACTCCTCTAAACCGGCCACGGGTCACCGCACAAAAAACTCAAAAAGTGATAACTATTCTAAAATTAGCGACCGAATACAATTCAACTGAGACAGGACGGTGTGTTTGAATTTAATAATGTAGTCATTGTCGTTGAAGGAATTATTTTATCTTGTGAAACATTTAATAACATTTTCGTTGGAATACTATTGAGGCTTGCTTTTGAGTCTTATTTATTCGAACATAGCTTTTGATTTATTTATTTATTCAGAGACAATATATACAATCCAGGTGAAAAGTTAAGCCGTGTCTACACTGAACAAATGTTCGACAAACATGTTTGTTGAAACAGTTTGGGCAAATTTTATTATGTTTGACAAACAATGTTTGCCCGTGGCCAGTCACCAACAAAGTCACTTACAAAATATTTGTAAGTGGGAAGAACAGGTTTTATGTTTTACAGCTGTCAACTCTGAAAATGTTTGGAAAAACAGTAATTTTTTGTTTGACAAACAATGATTGTCCAAACTTTTCAAAATGTTTGTCCCTCAGCTCCTCAACAAACATGTTTTCCGAACATATATGTCGAACATTTCTTCAGTGTGAACACGACTTGACAGGCATTCTCCCGTGTTCATCATGATGGAGCCAATTATAACAAATTATGCAAAAAAAAGCTACGAAAAGTTGAATTATTGAGGGTACCTAATGATTTCATGTAATAAACCTATTATCACCCCTTCAATCATGATAAACCTACAAAGAAATATTCAACTAAATAATTCTTTATTCAGGAAGCTTCACAATATTATTTTTATTTGAATCAACTAATAATAATAAATAAATAAATAGATTTTATTATTAATAGACCAATATAGGTAATTGACAAAGTCATGGTAATAAAATTACAAAATAATAAAGTCAAAGCAATAGTTTAAAGTCACAAAGTAGAATTAAATCAAGTAGAATCGAAAAACTCTGTCAAACAATAGAAAGATCTCAAAACCAGCCACTCGAAAAGCAATTTATGATTTAAAAACTAAATTTTACACTGCTCACAAAACATGTAGGTAAGACATTTGATACGGAAAAGTTGAATTGTTGAGGATAATGATTTCATGTAATAAACACATTATCACCCCATAATGATAAACCTACAAAAGATTCTCTATCTGAATAATTATTCTCTTTTTGGGTAGCTCTACAATATTTTCATTTGAATCAACTACACTGCTCACAAAACATATAACCCATTTGAAGTGACGAGTGTAGCCTACATTGAATGCAAAAGTCTTGAACCACAAGTTGCTTTACTTGTAAACTTGGTAGTTAGTCAACCAGATCTGGTAAACTTGGAGCAAGTTAATGCGCAATGAAAACATTCAGTATATTTGACGACTTGTGAACTGAGACATAGTAACATCAACATAACTGTGAATACATTAGAAGTTTATTCAAAACTTGAAATTTCTGTTATAGACCTAATATACTCAACTACTTGAGAAAAATAAGCTCCAACACTTGAAAATGATGTGATGATTAATACTGTATCGTGCTTACCGGTATCTGAACTTTTTAATACATTCAAAACCATCAGACTCACATCATTTCTGAAAACGTATTTCTTCAGGGTTACTTAATTTGATAGTTGAAAAATAATACCAAACGGGAACTTTATATATTTTTTCAACTAACAGACGTCATTAATAAGACATAACTCAAAAACTGACATTAATGGATAACGCTGAGTTTACACAAGTTATTAACAAAATGTGTATTTGTCCGTCCTTATAGATTCAATTAGATTGAGCATAACTTATCATAAACACGATGAGCATATAAGTTTGTCAAGTTCCGTTCAATCTAATTGAATCTGTAAGGACGGAAAAATAAACATTTTGTTAATAACTTTGGTGCAAACGCAGCTTAACTGATTTCATCTTACAGATGAATTAAATAGAGAATGCATTTATTCAAATGCTAATTAAAATACATGATTATTTAACACACAAATCCTGAATAAATGCTGTAAATCACCCCGAAGACTTCTGCTAACTGCAGACATTGAACAACAGGGTTAACAGCTAGATGGAAATTCGATGTTAACCCTGATCGGAGCTGTTAACCCTGTTGTCAATGTCTGTGACAACAGGGTAACAGCTAGATGGAATTCGATGTTAACCCTGATCGAGCTGTTAACCCTGTTGTCAATGTCTGTTGACAACAGGGTTAACAGCTAGATGGAAATTCGATTTTAACCCTGATCGAGCTGTTACCCTGTTGTCAATGTCTGTTGACAACAGGGTTAACAGCTAGATGGAAATTCCATGTTAACCCTGATCGAGCTGTTAACCCTGTTGTCAATGTCTGTTGACAACAGGGTTAACAGCTAGATGGAAATTCGATGTTAACCCTGATCGAGCTGTTAACCCTGTTGTCAATATCTGTTGACAACAGGGTTAACAGCTAGATGGAAATTCGATGTTAACCCTGATCGAGCTGTTAACCCTGTTGTCAATGTCTGTTGACAACAGGGTTAACAGCTAGATGGAAATTCGATGTTAACCCTGATCGAGCTGTTAACCCTGTTGTCAATGTCTGTTGACAACAGGGTTAACAGCTAGATGGAAATTCAATGTTAACCCTGATCGAGCTGTTAACCCTGTTGTCAATGTCTGCAGTAGCAGAAGTCTTCGGGGTGATTTACAGCATTTATTTAGGATTTTCGTTATATAATTGTATATTAATTAGCATTTGAATAAATGCATCCTCTATTTAATTCCATCTGTAAACTGGTTGGCCGCTATGGCTTCGTATAAAATGAGCGCTGCTATCCAGAGATTGTCAGTTTTTGGTGTAAGGGTAAGCATTCCTGACTAGCAATTTGGAGGTACCGGTTCGATACCCGGGCTGGCAAATAATTTTTGGATAGTAGTTCTCATCGAATTTCCATCTAGCTGTTAACCCAGTTGTCAATGTCTGCAGTAGCAGAAGTCTTCGGGGTGATTTACAGCATTTATTTAGGACTTTCGTTAAATAATAATTGTAGATTTCATCTTATTCATAAACTCTATAAAACAGTTGATTTATGTCTAATGAAACAGCAAATGAGAGATAGGCTACCTTTAGGTCAGTAGGCTATAAAGGATAGCTAATAAAAGTAATTTTTTACATTTCCAATACGACTGTCAGATGAACAGACTTCGAGTACACCTAACCTGAAAGAGCACACAAAAGCTACAATCTTCACCTGTACAGTGATGTTTTGCCTGCAGACCTACCGTACATTGAAGCCATAGTATCTAAGATTCAGAGTTTCAACTTTACAGATGTATTGAACATGTGAAACATTACCTAAGTGGCCAGCCTAAGGATGAGATCCAATAATCAAATCATAAAATCATATCATACTTATTATAGCTTATGAGGTGAAACAACTTTAGGATGAATGTAGCAAGTGAAATAAACTATTTATAAATAGGATGGAATATATATGTAGAGAATATATAAATAGAATATATATGCATATGGATTCAACAAACAAATTTTGACCAATCAAAGATGGTTAATAATAATTAAATACTGAATAATTACTTACATAACTAATCATAGGTATGTTTCGGGCATGCGAAATGATGGCCTCAACATAGCAGGATGCCTCTGGCCCGAAGAAGGCGGCCACTCCATCACAGATCATGTCTGTCATGGCGCGGGTGGTTTGCACTGTGTCACCCTTTGTGTCGTTCCAGCGCAGGACTAGACGAACATCTGGCAACAGGTCTGGTGAGTCATTAACCTGTCAAACATCAAGGAATTCTTCAATTATTGAACAAATCACTAGTGCCCTCTATAAAATCAATGAATTTGGCTACTGAAAGTATTAAAACAAAATAGAATGTACTTTTTGTGTTATAAAATGAAAGGGTACTTGAAATACTCTATTGTGTTTCAATATCCATGTAATCTTGAAAGACAATAAAATTCTTTGATTGATTACTGGAGATTACGGGTACCCTTGTTATGACACATTTATATGTAATATAACACATGAATAGTTCAGGGCATTTATATCATTTTCTAGTGTCAAAATCCTATTAAAATTCTTCATTGGAGAATTAATTGATTCATTTTATTCTATCATGTGAAATTATCAAAATCTTGAGGAGGCATTACAGGTCTAAAACTAAAACTGTTCCTATCCCAATCTATATAGAATTCTAATGGGTTAGGTGTCATATTTTTTATTCAATAAAGACTTGCCTCCTTGATGGCCAATGTAAGAGCTCCAGACAGAGCCAATCCTTGGCAATCAATTACATCACCCTTCTCTTTGGGAGAGAATTACATCACAAGCTTGAACCAAAAAAGGTTCCTATCCCAATCTTTTTAACAGTCTAATGGGTTGGATAACAAATCAACAAAAACTTACCTCTTTCAAGGCCATGGTAAGGGCTCCAGACACAGCCAGCCCTTGGCGATCCTTGACATCACCCTTGATTGCTGTCAGGTAGCCAACAGTGAGGTCAATGGGTTGCCTCTTGGTGTTTGGAGACACTTTGGTGGTGTTAACAGGTGTAGTGTCCAGGTTGTCTATAATGGTGATGTTGGGGTCGGATGGTCCCATTTTTTGGTCGAGTGGTCCCACATTGGGAGCCATATTATGATCAAATGGTCCCACATTGGTTGCTAATTTGTGGTCAAATGGTCCCACATTGGGTGCTGATTTGTGGTCAAATGGCCCCACATTGGGCGCCACTTTGTACATTGCCATTTTATCAGGCCTGGTGGCAACAGCTACCATTTTGGCGGTGGTGAGGGTGGATCGGGGTTGGTGGTGGGCGGGGGGGACAGTGGCAATGCGGCAAGTAGCTGCTGACAGTGGCAGGCGAGCAGTAGCAGCGGCAGCAGTAGCAGCAGCTGTGGGGCGGCAGCAACGGGCAGCGGCTTCAGTCTGATTGGTCCGCGGCTGCGGCTCATGGCCAGCCGCCGACCACCTCACCTCTTCACCTAGCAAACAAACAGACACATCATGATCCACTCTCAACCAAATCATTACAAAGAAACATTTCTGATAAAATTTACAGTTCTAGAGAATAAATCATATGTATATACGAACACATGACCATAAACAATAAATGGTTAGTGATAGTATTTATTCTACACACTCCCTTGAAAATGAAATTGGGTAGATTGAATAAAACTTGAATCTATTGACTAGAACAATAGTTCTATAGACTAGACTATAGTCATTGGTTCTAGCAATACAAAAAACAGCTGACTCATATCCTAGCATTTGCTTGAAAATGACTTGGATCTTCACACTGATCATTCAGTTTGGTAGCTTTGATTTAATTGACTCATTATACATTGAAACATGTTGTGAGGAATAAAATAAATTTGAAAGAAGGGTACATTGATTCTCAATTTTTATGTAGATACAAGTAGCTGATACTAAAAAGTTGATAACAAAATTAAATATATATTATCATCAACTAATCCAGCTGCATGCTGTAATAAGAAAGCATGCACATTGTGATATTAGTAGCAACTACTAGATGCTCTGATAATTCAGAATTTGAGATATCTAGAGCTGAAATGTACAAGGAAATATCAACTCTGTGTTCCCATTACAGGTAGTGGGTGCTTAGTTGATTCTACTACTGTCTCTGTATCAGGATCCTCCCTTCGGGCATCAGTTAAAGGTTAGCATTCTTTCCCATGAAAGTTGGCAAACGGTAATTCATCAATTTTAAAAGGATTAAGGAGCCCCTGAGGGGTTGGGGAACATACAGCAGAAATTAAATTTGACCAAACTGGATAATTGCTAAATTCAATGATAAAATATAAACCTTGAAAAACAACAACCCTTCTGCACACTTGTTGCACAATCATCTATAATTTATTCCAGTAAAATATCACTGCAGTATCATTGCTGCAAAATTTGAAGAAGTCTAATAAGCTGGATTCGCACATGACAGTGACAGTGAACATATAATTCCCACAAGTTCAAAAGGGATTATTCATACTCGCTGAATGGGAATAGTCAAATTAGAACACTTGGGAATCATTTTTTACTGTCACTGTTGAGAGCGAATCCAGCTTTAGAGTTCTTAAAAATGTAGAAAAAATTAAGAAACTCAAAGTGGTTGTGACATTTTCAAGTCAGTTTATTTTATGAGTTGTATTTATAGAATAGAATAATTATAGTACCCTTTGGAATTAATAGAATAAGAATACAAATTATGACAGTTATAATATTATTTTATTAATTTCAAAGGGTACTATAATTCTATTTTATAAATACAAGAAAGTAATTTAAAGTAAATTCAAGGAATTTTAAGAATCTATGAATTGTATTTGTCTGTGTGACTATTGTATAAATGTTTTGTTTCCTGATGACTATGTCTATTGCACTATGTGTTTAATGACAATAAAGAAATAAATTCAATTCTAAAGAATCCAATCCATAGAATTAATTTGATGACTACTCAAGTATCTCATTATTTTCCCTTATTTACTTAATCACAGAATTTGATTGTTGATAATTGAGACGCCATGAGTCTCCCAACATTATAAACTATAGTGAGTATAGTACACAAGGAGAAAGGCAGGGCCCCAGTTTCAATTAACAACGTAATTCACAGTACAGCAAGAGACTAAAAGCAATGAGGTACCTGCTGAAACAACGTTATATACTGGAGAAACTACATTCACCGGAAGGTATAGAGCTTTCCCGGTGCGGAAAAGGCGATTTTCCAAGCACACATTTCAAGTTCCTCACGTGAAAATGATCTACAAAGGGCCTTGAGTGCACACTCACACACACACACACGCGCGCTCGCACGCCCCCATATATCTGCGTCAAAGAATTCAGTCTGGCATCATTTTAAAGAGGAGCTCAGATCTCAGGAAATGTTCGTCATTTTCTTGTACGGAGTAAATAAATACTTTGGAATCACTCTACCATCTCGTTTTGATAGCAGTCGTGGCTCATGGCTCAAAGCAAAGTCCACAACTTAATTAATTAGAATCCTTCATTTGCATTGTAATTTGGTTGTTCTTTTAGGGCAGTAGTTGGATGTCATCCCATTTTTGACATTTTTATAAGAAAACTCTGTCAAAAAGAGTAGCATCAGAAAAAACAGTTTTTTTACCCTGCAGATTTAAGAGAGATGCAATCCCACAAACAAAAAACTCTAGAAACAATTATGTTTCTAGCCATTGAAAAATACATTACATTCATCATAGCTCATCTCATGCGAATTTCATAAATCTTAGAAGCATTATGAAATCTCCTATCATTGGGTCGATTTAATAGAAGCGATCGTTATAATGCCAGTATTTGATTACCTGGTGTTGCTATAGTGAGGTCCACATTATAATGGCAGTGGAAAAAGATAGGAGAACAGTTGCCGATCCTCACTGTCTTGTCAATGCCTTCTATAGACGGTAGCTGATACAGGTTTATTGATGTTACGTTAACTTTTCATTCTCATTTAAAATAATCAATTATATTTTATTAGGCAAGAAATTATATTTTTCAATAACTTCCTCATAGATTTTTTTCATAATATTAAGATGAAATATTTTGTTAATTGATTATCAATTCTACATTGTTAAAAGCCAATCTGTCAACAGAGCAAACCGAGAAAGAGATAGAGCTACACGCTTTGTTGAATGATAGACTAGGATAGCAATACCACTGCCATTATAACGTGGACCTCACTATATCCTTGTCTATCATTCGACAAAGCAGATAGCGCTATCCTTTTCTTGCTCTGCAATGGTGCCAGTTCTTTTTCAAACAATGTAGAAATATAATCAATTAACAAAATATTCTCAATAATGAAAATTAATTATTTATCATTGACCAATATATTTTCCTGATGAATGAAAGAAATATAATTTATTATTATAAACAAGATTATAAGAATTATAAGAATATTTATTTGCAATGTACAATACAAATAATGAGATGAAATACATTTTTACACATACTTGGCACAGCCATCAAAGTAAACTTGTGCGCTGGCTGTGAGTTCATACAGGAATTAAATTATATAAATAAAGAAATTAAAAGTAACAAAATCCATAGGTAGTACAATGACAAAAACAAGAAACCTCATATCAACACATAACCAAAATGGAACTGGTAACGAAATTATGAAACTATTAGAATTTAGGTACCGTAGTCTATAATAAATATTCTGTTCAACCCATATATTTATTTCTTTAAGAAGTTTTTTAGTAATTTTTGTATTTATGAAAATAATTGGAAATTTGTTCGAAAATATATTACAAAAATAAGAGAATTGGTGTCTACACACCACTAACTTAATAAAATTTATATTAAAAATGTTTGATACTGCTGGTCGTGTTTGGTATGGTGTATTTCTAAATTACTTATATTTTTATTTAAATGCGAAACAATCTTTATCACATATAACTGCCTAAGTGTGGGTACCCTTAGTTCTTCAATTTTTTTTTTTTTTTTTTTTTTTTTTAGTCCGGTAGATTTTTAGTTCTGCGAGTGAGCGAGTGAGTGAGTCGGTCAGTCAGTCAGTGAGTGAGTGCCATTTCGCTTTTATATAAATTGATTGATTCATACAATAAGTACCCTACATCATAAAAATGATAGGGAGAGAAAAAATAAGGTAACCTTGTGCTATTCCTCTCCCAAATTTAGATAAGGTTACACATAGTCCGAAATAGGTTAAATCTTGTAGTTGTTCACTTCACAAAATTACAGAAAAACTACATCAAATATTTTGGTATCAGCTATCCTATATAGAGAGGGCAGTGGCAAGACAGAGAATCGGCAACGATGTTCTTCTATCTCTCTCCAGTGTGAGTTCCTCACTATAGGAAGGTCCAAGGATAGTTGAGCTAAGATGATAAAGATTAATTTTATGGAAGAAGATCGAATTCAGTGAATTTTAATTTTGAGCCACTCATTATAAATTCACAGTATACTAAATTTTAGACTATTTATTTCATTCATTTATTTATTGTACAAAATACTACAATCATAATATAATAAATGAAATTGAAGGAAAAACTAGGCTGAGCCTGTACTATTTCTCTCCAAAAATTTTGATAGAAAGTTAGGTCAAAAGGTTGAGGTTATAATATCACACACTGCTTCGATACTTGAATTTTGGTCCAGGAATAATGATTTGAAGATTTTGAATTTTGAAGGTTGACATTATACTTCAAATGAATCAAAGAATGTATCACAATGAATAAAAAACTTGGAAAATATTACACTTATTTAAAAAAATTGAATACAAAATCACAAACCTACCCACTATTAGTTGACTCTCAACAAATAATATTCACAGCATAGTATATAAACAATGAGTTGGATTAGAACAATCAGACCATCACGGTGGGCTCTCTTATGCTAAGCAACTTATCCAATTAAAAGAAGATATTCACTTGTTAAGCCATAGAATCATTATGCAGTAAGCAGTTTGTTTCCAAACTTAATTAATTTAAACTTGTTCCATTCTTATATTCTTCAGGTAGGCTATCTATGTTCGTGTATGTAAATTTTTGTAGACAGCTTCTGATACGGCTATTGCATGTCGCAGGGAAAAAATTCGCATGTAGAAGAAGGTATTTAGAGCAGTAGGCCTAAATGATACGCTTAGGTGGAATCATTCATTAGATACCTTCAGATCCGTGAGTGACAGGGAATTTTTGAAAATAATGATGCAACACAGTTCAAAATTTCTTTCAATTCTTATTCACCATACATTTACATGCCCATGAGTTTCTCAAAACTGTATATGAAAATAAGAGTCCATTTACTGAGTTGAAAATTCAATCATATTAGTTGTGAAGGTGATATTCTGGTACATAGTAGTTATCCTATTATATTAAGCGAGCTATTTCTGTATTTTTATATCTGGATATTTATATTTATATCTGGTTATTTATGTTCAACGGATCTCGAAAACGGCTCTAACGATTTTCACGAGATTTGGAACATAGTAGGTTTATGAATTATATAAAAAATCGATTGCACTAGGTCTCATCCTTGGGAAAACTCGCTGAACAACATTAAAAGGATAATATTCATCCTTGACTGAAACAGCTGAGACTTTCGTCGTATGTGGATAGTAACAGCGAGCGAGTGAGTAGGTGAAAAATCAAAAGATCACATACCCGAAATTCATAAGATGACATATAGCCAGCTGTGAAATATAAACACGATCATTTTAGAGAATTGTGTTCAGTTTATCAATTATAGATAAAAATCTGGTGTGGCGCACTCACACAACTTTCCTTGCCGTTATGAAAATTGATACCTGACGCTAGTGTGCAAGCACATCATTCTCAAGTCTACTATTCAAAGATCTTAGCCAGCTGGTGACAGGAGAATAACGCTGGAGATACGCGGAGTCTGCTATCTCTTCATAGTGAATGATTTAATAGAATCAACAGTTGACAACAGTTTGCAATATAAATAATAACATTCTCTCGAATTTCGAGCTTATTTTCAATTTTAGGTGAAAATGTTACAGAACATTAATTGTAGAGATTTTCATGCTGAATCTTTTCCACTTGAAATTTTTTGTTCAAATTGTATCTGGAGCCTGATAATTGGAAATCTAAAATCAAACTTTGCATAAATGAGGCGGAGCTCCTGAAATTTTTACAGATATTAGACTTGTGGTAGTTCATAGAGCTTAACAATGACTATTTAAGGTATAAATTTGATCAAAATCGTTGGAGCCGTTTTCGAGAAAATCGCGAAAAAACCTGTTTTTGACAACATTTCCATCATTTTAGCCGCCATCTTGAATCGAAATTGTTTGTGTCGGATCCTTATATTGTAAGGACCTTAAGTTCCAAATTTGAAGTCATTCGTTAATTGGGAGATGAGATATCGTGTACACAGACGCGCGCGCACACACACACACACACACACACACACACCACACACAACACACACCACACCCACCACACACACACACACACACACATATATATATATATACAGGGTGATTCATAATTTTGGTAAAATATTTCAATACGTGATAGTGAGGTAAAATAAGAAAAAAGTTCATATAAACATATATCCATAAACGCTTCATTAGCGAGCTATACAGGGTGAAAGATTTCGCCCGGAATTCAGTTCCTCTGGTGAAATAAACCGATGCTGAATTGTTTGGCGACTAGTTTTTGAGAAACTTATGCTGGATTCATATGGAAAATATCTGAAAAATTGAATAAAACTAGTCTGGGAGCTGTAGTGTGAGTAGTTTTTGAGAAAAAAGTTGAAATATGCAAAAAATCTAAGTAGAAAAACACAGACTTCTACGTTTGATGCCCAATAACTTTCTTTAATGACCAGTAAACAAATAATTCCTCGCAATGAAAATTGTAGAGAATTTAATTCTGGAATGATGTAAGCTGTGTAAACTAAATTCAAATAAAAGATGGATAAAATGTATTCTTATGTAGTACATTACACCACAAAAAATTGCTGTTTTGATGAGGAGAGAACTAATAACTCATAAGTTGTAGCTGATTGCAAATAAAATATTCGGTTTTTCATGAAAAGTTTTTTTTTATATGAAAGTAGCATATCTAAATAATGACATTAAACTTATACCAAAAGACTAGTAGATTATGCCATTAAGCCTGGGAGGAAGCTCGAACAGAAGTAGATGATCTATGATTCCTGCCCAAATGTTTACTGAAAACTGATGTGGAAGATTAGGATTGATGGCATGAGGATTCTCAGCTGCCCAAATTTGTTGGTTGTGGACGTTAACGATAGCTGTTCTTGTAAAGTGTGCCTTGTCGGTAAATAAAACGGTTGTTAAAAAGTTTGGGTAAACAAGTTTTACTAAAAACCATCGGCAAATACCAGCATGGGGAATTCAGTCTCGTGGCAATAGAGTATGAACTTTCTGGAGGTGGTATGGATGTGATTGTTGCTATTTTAGTATCCTCCAAATGTTAGATTGATTGACATTTAACTGCACTGACAATTCTCTTGTGCTCTTCTCTGCATGTTCATGAATTTCATTAAGAACTTGTTCTTCTAACTCAACAGTCATAGTAGATCAGGGTCTGCCTGCATAAATGTGCTCTTTGGATATCAAAGAATCTGTTTCAGACAGACGTTGATGAATAGTGGCAAAAAACCTTGAACTTGGACATACTCGGTTAGGAAAGTTATCTTGATACAAACATCTTGCTTCAGTACTATTACAGTAGTGTCCCATTCCATACATTAAACGCATGTCAGCTAATTCGAAGTATGAATAATGTCTAAGATTACCTGCCATTTTTTAAAAAGTTAACACTCAACACAAAAGCGAAGTGGAATGGTTACTAATAACTGGTTAATAGATTAAATAAAAAACACAGCGTGGTTACAGTAGACCTGACTTACAGTTTGTCTTTTTTTTTCAACAGTGAGCTAAAATATTTCTGAAAATAATTTTCAGCTGATAATTTCTTTTAAATATTTTCTTATTTGAAACATAATAAATCAGCTGTTATCAAAATCCATGTTTTATTTGCAATCAGCTACAACCTATGAGTTATTAGTTCTCTCATCATAAAACAGCAAATTTTTGTGGTGTAATTTACTACATAAGAATACATTTTATCCAACTTTTATTTAAATTTAGTTAACACAGCTTACATCATTCTTTTCAGAATTAAATTCTCTACAATTTTTATTGCGAGGAATTATTTATTTACTGGTCATTAAAGAAAGTTATTGGGCCATCAAACGTAGAAGTCCTGTGTTTTTCCCACTTAGATTTTTTGCATATTTCAACTTTTTTCTCAAAAATACTCACACTACAGCTCCCAGACTAGTTTTATTCAATTTTTCAGATATTTTCCATATGAATCCAGCATAAGTTTCTCAAAAACTAGTCGCCAAACAATTCAGCATCGGTGTATTTCACCAGAGGAACTGAATTCCGGGCAAAATCTTTCACTCTGTATAGCTCGCTAATGAAGCGTTTATGGATATATGTTTATATGAACTTTTTCTCTTATTTTTACCTCTACTATCACGTATTGAATTACTTTACCATAATTTTGAATCACCCTGTATACAGACCAATACCCAAAAACCACTTTTTTGGACTCAGGGGACCTTGGAACGTATGAATGTATAGAAATTTAGAAATTGGGGTACCTTAATTTTTTTCGGAAAGCAATACTTTCCTTACCTATGGTAATAGGGCAAAATAATGAGCGAAGCTCGGTGCCCCGATATTACATACTAGATAAAAAGCCTAGGGCCCGGTTATGCATTTTTTTTCACGAGAACAGTCAGAGAAGGCATTTTTGAAAAGACGGCTCCTCTGATAGGCTCTCGTGGAATTAATCACGGTTAAAATTAAACCGGCTGTTGTGCAACTGTCACGAGATGTTAGATGTTGTCTAACAACAGATGTATTAAAAAACAAGAAAAGGTTTCGGCTGTTACACCATTATCAATCTGTGGTAAACTATAACTACAAGTAAAGGTGAACGGAGACAAACAAAGAATGGCGATGCGAACCGTTTTGTCTGAGCCGCCAATTGGGGAGGGGCTTGTCTGGGCCAATCGCAAGTGTTCACCTTGATAGGTCACGGCTTCCACCAATAGCAGTGCTCCACCGTTAGTGTAAATACACCTGTTCTTTACTTGAAGTTCTAGTTTACCAGAGATTTATTATGGTGTAACAACTAGAAACGGTATCTCGTTTTTCAATAGATCTGAGGTTAGACAACATCTAGTCTTCTCATTCTAGTTGAAAATTTATTGAAAATAGATTCTGCAATTATGAGATAAGGCTATCAGTAATTGATAGTATAACAAGAGTGATCTTCACTGATAAACCTTTAATATGGAGGAGTTTTTACAGGGAATTCTAGACTTGAATTTATAAATAATTAGAGTCTGAATTACTTAATGCAATACCGACAACTAGAACAGTTAGATGGTTTGAATATTATTCTGAATATTTCTAATATTTAGAATAAAATTGATGATAGTGAATATTAAAAATACCAACCTGTGTACCAGCAGAAGATAATGGTCCATCGCGTTCTTCGGGTGGTACACCTGAAATTAAAAAAAAAAATTAAGTAACATATATATCAAAACACATATATATATATATAACAAAAACACATAGACTCGGTTACACAAAAGCCTGTCGAATTTCAAGCATGATCGATTGATGCAATTTATATGTTACTGACTTGAAGTTTTACATTCAATACTCTCTTTCTTTTAATAAATTCTTTCAATACATTATATTAGTAGGTTACTTTGGACAACAGCAACTTTTTTGTAAAAATTTGGAAGAGAAAAGGTACAGACTAGTTTTTCCTGCATGTCATAATTATATTATGTATATAATTATATTTAGGTCCGGTTGCACAACAGCCGGTTACATTTTAACCGTGATTGATTTCACGAGAACCAATCAGAGAAGGCTTTTTCGAAAAGAGGGCGTTTCCACAATTGATCCTCTTGGCATTCAATCATGATTAATATTTAAGAGGCTTTTAAGCAACCGGGCCTTAGAAAACTTGCCATTTATGGATATTATTAATGAAAATTTGATCCATGTCAATTATATTCTTTCTGGTTTGATGAGTTTGGTGTAGTATCCATTTAAAAGATAGAAGAAGATATTGGAGGAGAAAGAGGGGTGAATGGACTGTCTAGAAAGTCGCAAAGCATGCTTCAAAAAGGATGGTAATGATTTAAATTTGTTGACTGTACTTTTACGGAGTCGGAGATTTCTGTGGAACAGAAGCATTTGGACGTACATTAACTAGAAGTTCTGTGAACAGTAGACCTCGCGCTCAATAAGTTACATTGACCTGTTGTTATGTTTTCTCAAAAACACAATAATAATAATTTATCAATTTAAAATGTCTAGAAAAAATCCTAAATAAACGTAGAGCTTTCTGTCCTATCGTACAGTGACGTGTCGTCCCGGAATGTGAGTGTGAGCCCTGTTATCAGGTCTGGCTGCAACTGTCTACAACGTTGATGGAAAAATACATTTTCAAGATGTTCGATGTTTTTGAACGGGTAGTATCAAAGACCTTAAAGATGCATAGACTCACATGCAGCGCTAGTGTCGTTCTTGGAATTGAAATCGGCCATTGAGGGGGCAACCTATAAGATTATTATATACTAATGCCTTTGTAATCTATAGTATTACAAATATATACATATAATATTATCTCGTACTAAAATACCCAATGGCGGCCTTCAATTTCAAGTAAAAGCTATCATTGGGAAGGCATAGGCATTGTGGGTCTATAATATAGATATATATATAGATATGGGTCTATTATATCTCATTAAGGTCTTTGGGTAGTATTATAGTCAACTGTCTACTGACGTTGATAGAAAGATACATTTTCAAGATGTTCGATGTTTTTGAAAGGGTAGTATTATAGTCCACTAGACAGCTGATTTATGATGAATAATTTTATAGTCTGATTTTTACTCTAATATTGGCGTATGAAGGAGGCTCCTTATTCCTTTTATATTATTCTTGAAATTCAAAATTTCCAAAAAAAACCTTGTATATACGTCGACGTGCAATTTAAAAAGGAACATACCTGTCAAATTTCATGAAAATCTATTAACGCGTTTCGCCGTAAATGCGCAACAAATACACATATATACATTTAAACATACAAACATTTAAACATTGAGAAATGCCAAACCGTCGACTTGAATCACTTCGCTCGGTCAATTATTATACTGAACCAATAAAAATAACACTTCAGACACTTATTATACGAAGCTACATAGTAGCATAGAGAAACATGTAGATCCCATGGTATAGGGCGTTTATGGTCGCAACTTTACTGTTATCTCAAGCCGATTACTGTCGATTTTTAATGTTTCGACCGGAAAAGAGTGTATGAACAGCACAATATGAGAGACTACCAGCGTCATAAAGCTTCACGGAAAAGAACTACGTGGACTATCAGCTTGAGATAACAGTAAAAGTTGCGACATAAACGCCCTATACCATGGGATATCTACTTATGTTATTGTTTCTCTATGATAGTAGCGAGCTTGTATATACAAATGCAACAACTCAAAACCCTTATTATAAACACTCTCACGACATCTCCGGAAGCTTATTCAAATACAGCAGTATCTACTTTGTGACCAACTCTTGAACAGTATACTTGAAACAAAGTTTGTCGACCTTCCAAGTGATTTAGAATCTTTAAAAACTATCGACAAGTACAATCTGAAATACTTTTTCAACTAGTTGTTACTATTTCAGTCATAACGGAGAGAAGAATCCAATATGGAGACACCAATCAGTGTGATAACAAAACTATGAGATGTCTGAGTACTATTATGCTGTGTGTAAAGTAGGCCTACTATTAAGCACTCGAGCACTCTAGAGCTAGAGCTCAAAATGAGGAGGACAACAACCCATTGAAATGTTTATTAGATGAAACAATGCACAGTATATTTTTACTTGATAGAAATGACTGAAGACATGTTTAATTCTATCTGAAAATTATATTGAAGTGTAAAAGAGCATCAATGAATGTAGCATCAATTATGTATGAGGAGGACAACAACCCATTGAAATGTTTACTAAATGAAACAATGCACAGTATATTTTTACTTGATAGAAATGACTGAAGACATGTTTAATTCTATCTGAAATTATATTGAAGTGTAAAAGAGCATCATGAATGTAGCATCAATTATGTATGAGGAGGACACAACCCATTGAAAGTTTACTAGATGAAACAATGCACAGTATATTTTTACTTGATAGAATGACTGAAGACATGTTTAATTCTATCTGAAAATTATATTGAAGTGTAAAAGAGCATCAATGAATGTAGCATCAATATGTATGAGGAGGACAACAACCCATTGAAATGTTTACTAGATGAACATGCACAGTATATTTTTACTTGATAGAAATGACTGAAGACATGTTTAATTCTATCTGAAAATTATATTGAAGTGTAAAAGAGCATCAATGAATGTAGCATCAATTATGTATGAGGAGGACAACAACCCATTGAAATGTTTATTAGATGAAACAATGCACAGTATATTTTTACTTGATAGAAATGACTGAAGACATGTTTAATTCTATCTGAAAATTATATTGAAGTGTAAAAGAGCATCAATGAATGTAGCATCAATTATGTATGAGGAGGACAACAACCCATTGAAATGTTTACTAAATGAAACAATGCACAGTATATTTTTACTTGATAGAAATGACTGAAGACATGTTTAATTCTATCTGAAAATTATATTGAATGTAAAAAGAGCATCAATGAATGTAGCATCAATTATGTATGAGAGGACAACAACCCATTGAAATGTTTACTAGATGAAACAATGCACAGTATATTTTTACTTGATAGAAATGACTGAAGACATGTTTAATTCTATCTGAAATTATATTGAAGTGTAAAGAGCATCAATGAATGTAGCATCATTATGTATGAGGAGGCAACAACCCATTGAAATGTTTACTAGATGAAACAATGCACAGTATATTTTTACTTGATAGAAATGACTGAAGACATGTTTAATTCTATCTGAAAATTATATTGAAGTGTAAAAGAGCATCAATGAATGTAGCATCAATTATGTATCAGTGTGTGATATCATAACCTCAAACTTAGGACAAAATTAACTTTTATCTAAATTTTTGGAGAGAAATAGTACAGGCTCAGCCTATTTTTTCCTCCAATGTCATAATTATATTATGCACAATAAAAAATAAGAAAAAACTACGAGTACAGTATAAAACTGGCAGATCTTGACAGTTATTGTACCTTTGTTACAATTAGATTCTTCAGGATTTGATCTGCCACAACCTATATAAAATTATCAACAAACTTTTTGCTTCTGGTCATCATCAATGAATTAATAACTGTTCCATCTTCTTACTAATACAAATTTTAACAATTCAGTTCACAAAGTAACAAATCGAAGTCCAAATTTCTTATTAATACAAATTTTATCAATTCAGTTCACAAAGTAACAAAACAAAGCCCAAACTTTCTCAACTGTTAATTCCAATAGTCAGAATGGACGTCGTGAAACAATTATTGATTAATTGTTCATATTGATTGGAAGAGAGTGATATTAATTGAAAACGACTTGATTGAAACGGAAGTTCAATTCATCAAGTCAGCTACACCGTTTGTAAACTGCTAAAACTGTTTATCAATGTTTCAAAGGTAAAGGGGTAGGTTACAGGTCAGGTTTTTGCTTTTAAATTACAATATTCCAAAGTTTTTGATAATTTTCATGATGTTTTTGAATATTAATAGTTTTGAATGTGATAATAAGGTATCATTCCAATATATATATTATACAGTATCATTCAAATATATGATACGGTATGGTTTAAATATAATTATGATACTGGACTCAATTGGACTTTCTGGAAGCAAAGATAGCTTGAAGTACTGAGATTTCTACTGATTCAAATATATGAGATTAAATATATGATACGGTATGATTCAAATATATGATACTGTATCAATTGGACTTTCTGGAAGCAAATAGAGCTTGAAGAACTGAGATTTTTACTGATTCAAATAATATACGGTATGATTCGAATATAGATACTGTATCATTAGACTTTCTGAAAGCAAAGAGAGCTTGAGAAACTGAGATTTCGACTAACTGAGACGCTCTCACCCGGCTGATTCTTGATCAAATGAGAACGTGATGAAGTGAATGTCACCTCGGCGAATGACAGTAGAGCTCAATCTTTATTGGTCAACAACTAATAGCCAATCATGGGGCTTCACCAATTCTATAGATTCTGCTGCCAAATGTTTAAGCTTTCAGTTTACCAGAGATTGATATTGCGTAACAACCTAAAATAGTGCCTTGAATATTATTACAGTCCAATTTCTTAATTTTGTTCCAAAAAGTATTATGATTGATGTTGAAATTAATAAATGTATATTACATTTCAACAATTCCTACAGTGAACATGAATATCATAATTTAGGCGACAAATACAAATCTTTCCCGCGTGACATGGAATTTGTAACAAAGATAAACATATTTGAGGACTACAGCTGAAAAGAGCTTTGAACTTGGAGACGATTAGAGGAAGAGGATATTATTTATCTTTTCTCAACAAAGAAAGCATCAGAGGTCTTGTTCTTCCATTATATCGCGAATGCTCTATTGAGACAGCTATCTGGCAAAGGTCCTATTCTCATTTTAGACAAGAGTGTGATGTACACCATGGGTTCATATGTGTGTCTTCACACAGAAACTTTATAAAACACATACCTTCATAATGTGTCTTCACACATATAGAAACATTTCGGCGATTTTAATGGACACACGCGCTATCCTATTGTTGTAGAATTTGAGTGGTTTCACATTGTTTTGTACTTTTTTGGATCTATTACAATTTTGAAAAGAAAAAACAGGCTATTGCCCAAAACTTCTTCAATTTTTACTTTCCTTGCCCTATTACCATAGGTAAGGAAAGTATTGCTTTCTGGAAAGAATTAAGGTACCCCAATTTCTAAATTTCTATACGTTTCAAGGTCCCCTGAGTCCAAAAAACTGGTTTTTGGGTATTGGTCTGTATGTGTGTGTGTGTGTGTATGAGTGTATGTGCGTCTGTGTACACGATATCTCATCTCCCAATTAACGGAATGACTTGAAATTAGGAACTTAAGGTCCTTCCACTATAAGGATCCGACACGAACAATTTCGATCAAATGCAATTCAGATGGCGGCTAATTGTTTGTCAAAACAGGTTTTTTGTGATTTTCCTCGGAAACGGCTCCAACGATTTTGATCAAATTCATACCTAAAATAGTCATCGATAAGCTCTATCAACTGCCACAAGTCCCATATCTGTAAAATTTCAGGAGCTTCGCCCCATCAATGCAGATAGATTCCCAATTATCAGGCTTCAGATACATGGAAACAAAAAATCAAGTGGAGTAGATTGAGCATGAAAATCTCTACAATTAATGTTCAGTACCATTTCACCTAAAATTGAAATAAGCTTTAAATTCGAGAAAATGTGATTATTCATTGCAATTATTGTTGATTCTATTAAATCATTCACTATGAAGAGATAGCAGCCTCATGTGTGTCTCCAGAGTTTTGCCCTGTCCACCAGCTGGCTCAAATCTTGAATAGTAGACTTGAGATGCGCGGGAACACTAGCGTCAGGTGATCAATTTTCATAACGGCAAGGAAAGTTGTGTGAGTGCGCCACACCAGATTTTTAATTTTGTCTCAATCGGCTATCTCAAGCTTTATACAATTCGGGAATCTACAAGCTTTAAGAATATTTCAAACTGATCAGGAAATAATTAAAGATATTTTATCAAATCACAAATAGCTTGAACTCATTTTCAAAAGTGGTATTCCCAATATTTTAGTGACTATAGAGAGAGAAGTGGGTATTCAAACCATGCAAAGTAGAACAGAGATATTCAAACTACTGTATTTATAAAAGAGAATTACTTATTCAAATTCTACAAAATGTTAATAACTTAAACCTTATAGATTCTATTAGATTGAACATAATTTATCATACACATGATGAACATATGTGATTGTCAAGTTCCGTTCAATATAATAGAATCTATAAGTTATTAACATTCTGTTTATCCGCAGCTTAATCGAAGTAAAAATTTCAAATATTGTTGAAAATTCTAGCAAAATAGTCCTGCAATCACAACAATTATTTCAGAATTTGAATAATTGAAAACAATTTCTAATTAATACTGTAATACATTAGGATTAGCATAATCACCGTTCATTCAATCAGGTTCAATAACACCTCAATTGATTATGCATTAATCTTTGAATTGCAGAAATGCAAATTAATTCGCTGAATAATTAAATGTATTAGTGCATTTGCGGATTGCACACATAATATGCAATTACAGTTCGTTGTTTGTTTGTTCATTATGTGGAACCCATTGATAATCGACTGAAGTTTCCTAATGTACTTACCTGCTTATATACGGTAATTATATACTGTTAAGTATCTATGTAATAAACATGCTGCCTGTGCAAATTATTATTAGTGTTCCTCCTTATTTCTGAAACCCTATGATGTTCCATTACATTTGGGATCTTACACTTTTTGTAGCTAATAAGATTCATCCTTATGCATACATAGGCACACAAAAGTGGTGTAATAATTACTGAATGTTGTCCCTATCCTACTTCTGTATAGCTTCAGATAAATCTTTCAGCCCCTGGCATACCTCAC
>NW_024090844.1:0-22204 GCF_014356525.2 Nilaparvata lugens
AAAGTGGTGTAATAATTACTGAATGTTGTCCCTATCCTACTTCTGTATAGCTTCAGATAAATCTTTCAGCCCCTGGCATACCTCACACTCAGCAGTAGTATGTTAATGCTGAAATCTATAATATTCTAGCACTCTTCTGAGCATCAACATTGCTTTCATTTCAATTCCTTTGAAAGAGATTCAACATGAGATGATCAAGTCAGTCCCTGATCCACAGCAACCCCCTATGAATTCTATCAGATGTAATATTATGGAACTTGACAAATATCATCTGTACGCAATCTGCCGGCGAAAGTTGTAACAACAATGGCTGCCACAACTACAGCTATGATAAAGTTCCCATTTCAAATTTGATTAGTTAATGAGGAATATTTGTTGGCTGGTACTTTGAATAACATGGAATAAAAAAATTATACATTTTTTTAGTATAGTGATATTGAGTTTGTAATAAATTTTTCGCCCCACTTGGATGTTATGAGCTGGTTTTCATGCGTCATATGGAGGCCAAAAATGATTGTTTTCTGACCAGGCCGGTAAAAGTTTAATGGCCGTAGGGCTGTAAAATAACCTTGAAGTCAGCTGATTCTGATTTGATGTGAACGTGTTTACAAAATAGTTTTCGCCACACTTGGATGTAATGAGCTGGTTTACGTGCGTCATATGGAGGCCGAAAGTGATTGTTTTCCGACCAGGCCGGTAAAACTTTACGGCCCTAGGGCTGTAAAATGACCTTGAATAACAGCTGATCGTGTCCGATCTCACAAAAATCATAGAGAGATAATCTCATAATGACTGTAATAATCTATATAATTATGTATCGTTAATCGCGGTATTATGTCTATAATAATATATTTTATAAATTACTGTTTCATAATTTAATATTTATTATTGTGTTTTTGATATCAAACAATAGAATACGATGATATATCTCCATAGCCTCAACAATATAATGTTGGCTACATTGTCCATTGTCAGAAAGGTACGTATCGCAAGTATTTAAAAGTGAAGAATCGAATTTGAATTCAAAGTACAATAATAATTGTATCAATATTTAAAAGTGAGGTAGAGTAATAATTGTTTCTTTTTTATTATCGAATTCCACTTCTTAATGCAATACAATCAACAATAATAATAAGCAAATACAGCACAGATCTGAAGTTTAAGGTAAGCCTACTGGTGAAACTCAGCCTTGACTGAAAAATTCCTAGTAATTTTTCCGTAATTCATTATTAAAACTTTTAGATAATTTTTCTACAATATTAAACCATATAGAGAAAACATTAGGCCCACTCAAGATTGAATCTTCGAATGTTTTCTCTATGATTTAACTATTTTCAGAGCAATATTTTGTTGTGAAAATGCCAGCAAACCGGCTTCAAATTTGCGCTATACTCTATTATTATAGTAGCCTACATAGCCTACGTTATCTGACTTAATTCAGAGTGAAAATTTTATTGTGAGACAGATAATAATATTAATTTTAATAATATAAGTCATGAGCCAAAGTCTGTTGTACAGTACGCTTTTTAGGAGTGAAGTAAACTTTTTTAGAAGTCTAGTATTACAGTATTACGTGTATGCTAAGGGTTATCAGTCAGGCCCCAACATTCAACAGTACGGAATGGCCGAGTGCGTAAAGGCGTCAGTCAGAACTCATAGCTCAGTGAATAAACAAACATGATCTAGGTTCGAATCTCGGTCAATGACTTTTTTTTGTCGATGAATTTCGACTTTTATTACCTATTTTTTATATTAGTTACCGTAATTTAAATTTCAATCAATTTTTTAGATATTTTTTGAGACAAAACTGTGAAATATGCAATTATATTAATTTTTTCATCACATTATTTCAAAATAGTAATGAAAATTCTATTCATCCATCTATCCATGATATTGCACTGGGCGCAAAGCTCGCGCCTAATATTAATAGTATGAAAATATGGTCATTATTGTAAATTATTAATTAGTAATATTGAAATTAATTGACAGTAAAAGTTGTCATAACCAAGATTCAAACTATCAAAATAGGCTGTTTGAATTTTATTTATTTTTTAATTTCTTATATATTGGGAAGTTTTTTTTGGGTGTGGCGAAAAATAGCGTTCGCACCATGGGCAAAAATGTATTTCCGGCTCTCAATCTTTTCTAGTCCTCGGCCTACGGCCTCGGACTTAAAAACCGATTTCGAGCCGGAAAAGTCTCATTTTCGGCCCTAGGTGCGAAATATACTAGTATAGCATACAAACATAGATTTCATATATTGATCAAATGTCTGGTTGAGGTATTGAATTTAGTTGGTTTAATGACTACCTATATGCTTCCTCATCTGAGCTTAGACCTTCTAACCTATTTCAAATGTACATTTTTAAAATAGAGATGCTTCCCATGTTATTTAAATGGAGTTACTTTACGCTCTAGGGAGTTTTCCTGTTTTTTCCTCCCGAGAGCGAAAAGTGACACTTTAGTATTATGTTCCAGGGAGTAAAGTAAGCACTTTAGACAGGAGGTGGAGGAAAATAATAATTAAGGTAGCCCTTGTGCTATTATTAGATTTGTATATTGAGTATCGATACCGAACGTTGTAATATCGATAAGTCGTATCATACATTTATATCGAATGTGTACTATTGATTGTCGTTGTTCCAAGCAAGATGGCGACCAAGAAATTCTTATGTTGTAATGCTCCTAAAGTTTTTGCTTTTTCTAAATGTTTTTCCAAATAAATAGTGATGAAAAGTTAAATAGTGTTTATTTCAATTTCCAACATGGTAGCAGACCAATTTGAAAGATTTTAGTGAACAGAAACTCTGTTTGAAGAAGAAATAGTCGACGTGCATAGTGGCTGAAAGGAAGGAGCTTCATCATGGCCGAAGGCAACGTGAATATTCCTATATTCGGCGGATAAGAATACTCTTCATGGAAGAGATGATTAATTATGTTCCTAAAAATGAAAAAGTGTGACATTGTCGTAGCTCGACCTAAACAAGTATCCGACAAAGACAGCGAATGGTTAACCATGGACGTGAAAGCTATTAACTACATTTATAGTGGGATCACGAACAAGCAACTTGATTTTATTAGCGATATTGAAACTGCTCACAATATAATACGGAAATTCGACCAGATGTATCTCAAACAATCAACTGCTCTTCAGATAGTGTGCCGGAATAAACTTGACAAATTAAGATTGAGGGACTACATCAGTGATGTAACTGAATTCTTCAGCGATTTTGAGAAGACAGTAAACAAACTTAAAAGCGCAGGTGCGATGGTAACTGAAAAGGAAAAACTCAATTATATGTTAAGAATGTTACCGGACTCTTACTCATACATCGGCGATTTAATTGATGTTTTAAAAGAAGAAGACCAGACGGTGGACTACGTGAAAAACAAAATTACCCTGATGAACACTAAAACAAGAGACAATCAACCGAACTCGAACGTGTATATACAGTGGAACATTCTGGACACCCGAAATCATTCAAGAAAGAAACAAGGACCTGCTTCAATCGTGGAAAACAAGGACACCTGAAAAGAGACTGTAGGCAGAAGAAAGACAACAACTGGCAGCCGAGAAGAAGGCCTGGTTCATCCTACCAAAAATCCCATAAAACAGGAATGAATAACTTCAATGTAGAAGTACAAAATACAAAACTTGAAAACTACCAAGTAAGTAACTCACTAGGTAAGTTAAAAATAGAGTGGCTACTGGATAGTGGCTGTACTGATCATGTCATTAATAATGTGAAATATTTTTATGAGAGTATTGAATTAAAAAATCCAATTGATGTCAAAGTAAGTGATTTCAAAGTTTTCAATAGAGAGGAAAAGATTAAAATGAAAAAGTGTATTATGTCAAAGACATGAACAGAAATCTAATTAGCTATTGTAATATTAGCCTACATTTTTCTCGATTAAAATCGAATCTTCAATTCGAGATCTATAAAACTTGATAGTAAATATCAGAGTAATCGATATGTGGACAACTTTTTAACTGAGAATTTATTGTAAATAATTGTGTTGCACATTCCATGGTATCACCGAAACTGAGTAACAGAATTAACAGATAAATAGATCATTATAAATATAGAGGATATATAAATTTAAAATAACAGTTTCGAAATAAAGTTTTTTTGAGAACAAATGTAAAATGTAAATTCTAAACTTGTAATTTATAATTTTTTGGAATTTAATATTGGTGACGTGTTAGTAGCGTCGACACTGGTTTTGAGGTGGGGCTTTGCTCTGTACTTGTTAGGCTCTCTCTAAAAAATGGTGGCTGGCTATGTGTTCTGGTTTTGTGTTCTCTGAATATTTTTCTGTTTAAGTGAATTTTTAATGTTTTAAATTGAGTTTTGAACAGTTTTATGGTGTTCTAATTTTGTATAAAATTGTTTTGTGTGTATACAAGCCTATAGCCATTGTTTTTCAACTATATAAATGGATAAGTATTTAGCTTGTAATGATGTTAGATGCTTAAGTGTGTAAGGTATTGTTTTATTGATTTGTGTTGTATATTGCCAAAATTCTTCTGAAGATTATAAGTTGGTTTGCTCTGAAAACTGGATTTCTCTTTCATAGGCAATAGATCCATTCATAGTTTATCAAGAATCTACCATTTTGGAGCCAATAACTTCCTTTAGGTTAATAGGTGAGAAATGCTATCCAACCTATTTAGGAGAAATTGTTAGCACGGCACTATTCAAAGATTACCAATGAGCATAAAATTATTTCTTGTGGTAATAATTCTAAAATATTCAACCAAGAAAATGTTCTAATAGCTATTGCCTGGAAAGTTGACAATTTGTATAAGATGACCAGTAATATTAAATGTAAAGAGAGTAAATAGTTACAAAACTGTAGATTCAAGTTTAAAAGGAAAACTGCATCGTTTGCTAGGACATGTAAACTTTATTTATCTGAAAAACATGTGTGAAAATCAGATGGTAGAAGGTTTGCCTAAAGATTTGGGTAATGAATTCATGAAATGTACGATTTGTATTGAAAATAAAATGCACAATTTGTCTTTCAATAAAAGTAGAACTAGAGCTAATGAAATACTAGAAATAGTACATACTGATTTGAATGGACCACATACTTCTACTACTGGATATTGTGGTACAAAGTACTTTCCTACTTTTATTGATGACTACAGTAAGCTAGGTAGGGTGTATACAATTAAGTCTAAGATTGAAGTGTATAATTGTTTTGTAAGCTATATAAATGAAATTGAAAACTTTACTGGTAAGAAAATTAAGAAACTAAGATGTGACAATGGAACAGAGTATATTAATTCCAAAATTTTTGACTTGGCTAGAGAGAAAGGTACGGTATTGTAATAAATGCATGCCCTCCATATGTACATGAATTGAATGGGACAGCTGAAAGATATAATAGATCTATCATGGATATGGCAAGATGTTTGTTATCAGAAGCTAGAGTTCATAAACGATTTTGGCCAGAAATAGTTTGTACTGCTGCTTATCTCAAGAATAGGACATTGGCAAACACAATTGAAAAAAAGACCCCATATGAAATAGTATTTGGCAAGAAGCCAACTATTCAATATTTGAAATTGTATGGTAGTAGGGTATTTGTTAGAATCCCAGAAGCTAAACGCATTTCAAAGTGGGACAAGAAAGCTGAGTTAGGAATACTGTTAGGTTATAGTGATGTAGGATATAGAGTTTTACTGTACAATAAGATCATAGTTGCTAGGCATGTTGATATAGTCGAAGAAAATGTAAAATGTATTGATTTCAATGATGAAACAGAATCTGTAGAAAGTAAATGTGAGGATAATGCAGGTGAGGATAATGTTGCAGATTCTACCTCAGTAGAAACCAAACCTCAGAGAAATAGAAAACCTCCAGTGAAACTGAATGACTAGGCTACTATGTATATAATAATTCTCTTAATGTAAACTTTTGCAGTATTGGCCCTGTTAGTTATAGTGAAGCAATAAATTCTGATGAATCGCAAAGCTGGATTAAAGCATTGAATAAAGAGATGCAATCATTAATTGAAAACAAAACCTGGATAATGGTTGACAAACCAGAGAATAAAAAAATACTTGATGTTAAGTGGGCATTTACTAAAAAATCAGACAATAATTTTAAGGCTAGACTAGTTGTTGAAGGATTTCAACAGAAAGAGATAGTGGATGATATATATTCTCCAGTTGCTAAAATGATGTCATTGAAAATATTACTTTCCTATTGTTGTAAACTAGGCTTATTTGTAGAACAAACCCAGGTAGCACAGAAACGTTGAAATAACGTTAGAAACACGTAATACCTTAACGTTGAAAAGACGTTTAAATTCAACGTTGAAAACACTAAAAAATGTCCGCCGTTTCCACATTATTTTCAACGTTGAATAATAGTTGAAAAAACATTGTAACAACCATTATTTTCAACTATAAATAGACGTTGAAAGCACGTCGTGACAACCATTATTTTCAACCATGAATAGACGTTGAAAGCACGACGTTACAACCATTATTTTCAACTATAAATAGACGTTGAATTAGCCATTCTTTAGAACCGGTACCTTATCAATTACATGGTAATATTTCTAAAATCATTTGAAAAGAGATGAAAATACGAAATCATATTTCCATATGATTTCATGTAACAGAAATATTACCGTGCAATGCGGTACCTACATTGGTAAGTTGACATTAATAACACACAATAAAAACCACAATTCATCTCTTTTCTGTATAAATTAGGGCTACTTTTTATAGAAATAGAAAGAAAAATAAAATTCTCAGTACCCTTTTTGAATTGTTTAATCACTATTATCAATCATTATTTAAATAATTCAAAAAGGGTACTGAGATTTTTATTTTTCTTTCTATTTCCATATTACTTCGATTTTGATCCACAAAAATAGTATGATGAAAGGTTGTTTAAAAAACTGAGATGGTTACAACCAAATTAACAAGGTAATTTAATATACTCTGCCAAGCTCAAAAACAATCTATGTCTGTAAGAAACATAAATTAAAACTATTATTTCAAGAATTCAGCAGTTGTTTAAAAATCTTAAATTTTTAGTATGATAATTTTATCTCTGGTGAGCAAAAATAGCTCAATTCTATCTAGCAAATAATAGACTATAGATCATCTAAATTTTTACTTGACATTCATGCCAGGTTAAAACTATGCCAATTGGCAAAACAATAATAATTAATGTCAATTAGTTTTTATATAGCTATGCCTAGATGATGGTTTTAGAATTAAAAGATTCAATTGATACTTTACACCAGCTGTAAATTTCAGAAGACAATATATTATTGTTTTGTCAACTGGCATGGTATAAACCCGCCTACATTTTAGTTTTCAGGTATGATGATAGTTTGTGATTTATGCAATAGACAAACAAATATTTTATTACAGTGTTTCAATAGAAAGGAACTTTCAATAGTTATTTTTGCAACTAGTGCGCAAAGTGACAGTTTGCTGCACCGAAAGAAACGTTTACGCACGAGCCGAGCCGTAGGCGAGTGAGGAATGATGGTTTCTTGAGTGCAGCAAAGAAACTTTGCACACGTATTGCACATTAAATTTTTCCTACAGTTACCATAGAATGTGAAAAGTCAGTAATAGATGGTGAACATGTCCTATACCAAATAAAATGTTTGTTTGTGTAAATCTTTAGTATTTTTAATGCTCATAATGAATATTGCAACCATTCCACAACAGAATTGTTCCAAATTCAGTTTAAATGACAATAGAATGAATATTATAAAGTTATATGAGATTCAATTATAATAATACTTCATCTACAAGAAGTCATCAGCAAAAGTGGAAATGGCCATATCACTTGTCTGGATATGTTTTTGAGCCATCAATGAGCCTCACAAACGTTATACTTCACCCGTGACTAACAGTTTAATATTTTGCAGCGAAACTTTGATTATACTTATATGGTGCCCATTAATTTGTTTTATTGATTAATTTGTCTATGCGATCAAAGCTCTAAGCTTATGTTTTAATTTTTCTATCAATGTGAATAAATTAATAAGCTAATATGCCCAGGACTGATTAAGGATTAGGCTGGTGATCAGCCCTCAGGACAGACTTAAGTCTAACCTGACCATTCTATGAAATTTTCATGTGTACTATTTATTCCAGTTCCAAATATCCTCAAGTTTGAGTCTGAATGATATATTATACACAATTAGTGTAAAAATATAGTTTCAGCTTGTTTTTTCTTGTAAATACATTAGTAAACGTGTCAATTTGGCCTTTGTGCTTTTCTGGCCAAGCGACAAGTAGCCGCATGAAACATATAATTAAGGTTAAACTGCATTATTTAAAACGTGATTAAATTATATTATATAGACATTACATTCACCTGAAATGCTGAACTTCAATCATTCAAGTCACTGTTGAGTAAACAGTATATTGTAAATCCAGTGTTTTTGTTCATGGTATTCAATAACATCTATTCTGTAGCCTATTCTGTTTCTAATTCATCAACGGCATTCATTATAGTTGTTCTATGAAAATGTGAGGGTAGATTTTTCTGGGAGTTGAAGAACTGAATAACTTTTTTGAAGTGTAAATATTTATGTTTCAAACCTAATGGATACATTATTGTTTTGAAAATATAACAATCACAGCTTTAGTATCACTAACATGACATGAGTAACCTAACCACAAAAGTAAATGAAGATATAAACATACTTGATTCCTTGATCATAAAAATGGTCGATAAATGTTTTTAAAAATATAGGCATCTCACACATAAAAAATCGTTCATGATAACTTGAATAGAAATAAAATACTGATATTGAATACTATCAAAACTTCTTGTTTATTTACTGTTCATTATCCAATATCTCTCGGTAATAATCAGCTGTTTTATAAAAATTTTCAGCCAGCTACATATTCAGGTTTACCAACATTTCTTTTACTTTGCCGCACTCTACCGTCATAAAGCATGTTAACTATTTTGTGTTGTTATGTTGCAAATTTGGAGTGCAGCAAAGTACTTTGCCACACTCAAATCTACATTCCCGCACTGGGTGTGGGAATAAGGTATTTTGCTTACTATAAATGATGCGGGAATGAGCACTTTTTCGGGTAACTGTAGGAAAAATAACTTTCCACTTTCATCTCATAATACTTTTTTATTACCGACGAAATTGGATTGTTATTTTCTCCATTGAAAATACTCTGACTGTCGCATATTTTAGCCAATCCTTAATAGCATCTTCAATTTGGGTCTCAATGCCCACAGTCGACCCACAAGATGTTTTGATAGAATCTGAAACATAAGGTAATATACATTTTAATAAGAAATTCCATAAATATGGAAGCAGATGAAATTTTGCCACCACATAGGAGTTATTATTTGATACAGATGTTGCATGGTTAAAAGGGAATTGCTTTTAACAACAAGTACAGAAATTTTTCTCAAGTGCACATCTAATATTTTGTTATACACATTGATATTTTGAATCAAATGGCGAGGTGATGACTGTTTTTTAGATAAAAATAGTCCATTACTATACAATAGTCAGACGAGAAAGTCACGCCAGCTGTTCGTTCAAACATTCAAATGGACTAAGAATAAAGTAAGAATATTGGGTTTCCAAGTTTTGTAGCATAGACAAATTTTAACTTGAAATACTCCTCTTTCATAAGGCCTATAGAAGTAAACAAATAAGGCTCTATATAAAAACGATAATAATTTTTTTTTTTAGATTTATGAGTAAAATTTAATAGTTACTGTAGGTACATACTTAGTTTTATGAAAAAAACAGTTGTATGCCGATATTTCAACCATTTTTTATTGGCCTACTAAATTTTGTAAACCTAGACCAAAAGTTTGAAATCACAATGAAATTAATCAGAAATATCCTTGACATATGGGTTGTAAACATGCATAAATTAATTGAAGATTTAATTTTAAAATGAACAAGTTTAAGCTAAATTTCGTCACCATGGAATGACAATATTTGGAAAATGTTAATATTTATGAGCTGAACTCCGGACACCCATTTTCAATTTCTTGGATCACCGAGTAACTGAGAACTTGTTAAAAGCAATCACTTGATGTTAGCCTAAATAGACTATTTTTGAGTGCAACAGACTTTCATTGTTTGCAGGTTAAATTGGGTTATGTTTGACAAAAATTTATATTTTTTATTATATTAAGTTTGATTGAATTTCTCAACACAAGCAGTCCTGTGACAAAAACAATACATAGATATCTGTGCAGGAATCAAAGTAATTGTAATTTATTTGGAAGTTAAGTAGTAGGCTACATGTACAATACTGTACTTAAAACCAAGCTTATTGTATTATATTAATTTTTAATATTTTTAATTAGAGACCTCTAATTTAACAAATATTTATACCTAACCCTAACCTCAAATGTAAACATATGTTCAACACACAATATTTGTTTCCAAGTTTAGACAATAAATCACCAAACAATCTCATTTTTTTAATAAAAATAATAAATTAAATAAACTTACCAAGTCAAAGTGGAATGGCTTCTAAAAGAGTTCACAGCTTTCATCAACGTGATGAGAATTCAAACATGAAATGGCGTCGATCAGTCGATTGTCGGTGAGGAGAGTTGCTAGATCCATTTTTGTGTAACGTACAGTGACTAGATAAAGACAGTGTGGCCATTGGAAATATTTTTTCCCGCCGCCGCCATGAAGATTCCATCTGTTTGAATCTTATACAGGATCTTATATGAGACTTCAAGTAAAATCGCTCATTCATATTTAATAAAGCATTCCTTCTTGAATACAAACTCAGTTACAATGTCCACTAAGCATTTTATAATTTTAAAAATTGTATTCTGGGCCTTGGAACAGTAAATGGAGGATAAAATAACCTTGATGAAAGGATGCCTCCCGTAACCTGATAGGTTCCCACACAATAGGTAAACTTACTGACAAATTACTTTTCCTGATTAGAAAAAGCAGATATAGGTGAACCCCGCTCAAGTTGATGAGAATTAGATAATATAATTTTCATAATTATTGAAACATAATAAATATTGAAATTGCTAGGTACTTATCTATATTTTCATCAACAATTTTTGTTAAGTTGAAACCTACCTCAATAATCTCAAAAATTCAAGTTATCACTCAACTTTTTAATTAGTCATGTCATTTTTATATCTGACTTTCATAAGAAGTTAACATGTTTTTCATAGAAAAACTGATATAACTTAATTCCCATGACAAGACAGGACAAAATTATAGTTGAAAGCCAAAAAGACTGAGGAAAATAGAATCATGCTCATCAAAATCCTATGGTCCATATTTTTATATTGTAATAGTACGATGTCATGTGAAATGAAATAGGTATTATTATAGGGGTGTACACGATGCATAATATATGCTATTCTGCTAGTTGGTGGAATTTGTACCATGAATAAGTTAATCAGCTGGCAGCTGTCCATTATCATCTTGCATTTCCTGATGCAACGGGGAATTTAAATGAAATTGTCAGGATAGCAGAATAGCATATTTATGCACCGTGAACACCCCTAATGTTTTCTTTCTTATTATATTAGGCAGATGATTATGCAATAGAATTGTAACAGTCTTAAGCCGCGTTTACACTATGTAACTTTGTTATACAACTTTTGATTGAAAAATGAGTTTATGAATAAGCTCTCATAATATTATCAGCTGATGATTCTACTCCCCCCTCACCTATTTCACCGAATTCTGTAACTTATTACAGGTTACCCACTTCATGTGGGAAAGGAAACATTTGTTATATAACATCATTTTTATACATTTAACCTTCTTGTTCCAATATTATAAAACACGAATTTGTAACATTTCTATTGAACTTGATATATCAAAGTTTTATAACAAAGTTACATAGTGTAAACGCAGCTTTACAGTCTAATAATATTTATAGCAACATGTCAACCTTCTATAAGTGTATGGGTGAACATTTGAGCATAAATTAGAATACAAAGAACATAATATTATACATTTTTATTGATATACTGTAATTCAACAAGAATTAATTATTTAGTATTAATTATCAAGAATTAACTCATCAGAAAGGAGAACTACAATAAAACTGTACAGTAAGTTATGGTTGCATTGCTTGCCAAAAACATATTTGCTAAAAAGAATAGTGATGGAAGGAGTTGATTCTTTGCCACTTTATATCTATGAGTTGCCACTTTTTAGTTCTATGAGTTGATATAATTTATTACATGACTATTCATCATAACTATCAGATCATATTATATTCATCATGACTATTATATTCGAAACAATTATTATGACAATAAGAAACTGCCAACAAATTCATAGACGACCTAATCTTATCTATCTATCTATACATCATGACTATTTTATAAATATAAATAAAATGAACTGCCTAATTAATTTAAGGTTATGCATATAGTATGTATCAATCTATTCATAATTTACTATCTATCTACTTACCTACATAAATATATATTTCACCTATCTATCAATCTAATCATCATGACTATTATCAATTTTAATAGAATTAGCTATCTCAAGGAAATGCATATTATAATAATTGTCAATCTACTATCTATCTATTCATTCTCATACCCTACATAATTATATTATAGGCTATCAGGCTATCTATCTATCTATCTATCTATCTATCTATCTATCTATCTATTGTGATGAATTTTTCAAATAGACCTCATGAGAAGAGAGAAAAATTGTGATTGACCTTCTTAAAAGGAAAGAATTTGCTAAAGGAGTAGTTAGCGACCGAGCGATAAAGCTTACTTATCAGTAACTGTATATTAGATAAGAGTACCGTTCTGTACTGAATATTTTCTAGAAAATTATTTAATAAAATTACAATTATTCTGCAAATAAAGCACGAAGTATTTATGAATTGCTCATTGAATTTTGAGGTTACACTTTGTTTACTGCCGATCAGATGATTAAAGCGGCTCGAACACAGCTGACTGATTCAAAGTATTTGTCAAATGTCACGCCGGTTTCATGCAAGATATAATATCATTTCTAAAAATTATAAACTATCAATAAAGGACCAAGAATTTCGAATAAAAAATAAAATGTATATATTATTGTTGAGATTATTTATTATTTAAGAAGTTATATTATATGTCAGGTCTTATTGTAACTAACTAGGTCATAGCATGAACAGTATATTATTGATAAAAACTGCAGAAATTAATTATAACAGTCTCAGACACAGTAAAAATTGTATAAGAATATTCAATTATTAATTATTATTTCAACTGAACCACATGGTGATCGAATCTCTTTGGCAAGCCTAAGCCAATCATAGTGCATAGAAATAGCACCAAAAAGGTGATCGTTTGAAAACAACATATGTTAATCTACTATCAGACAACAAACCTGCCTTATCATATACGCTAGCACATGTACATTGTATAAGAGGAACTATGTCTAGAAGATTAAGCAGTTTTAAGAATTATATAAACTGAGTTTTTATTGTAATTAAAGGAATTATATTCTACTGCCTGCCACTGACGTCACATCTACGTCATAATCGTTCTACCAATGGCAAATTTTTATGCAAATTTATTACACCGAGATTCTCAGAAAGAAGGTTCTAGTCAAGAAGCTGAGAAAAAAGACTTCACTTCCCTTTTGAAATCCTCACCGTTCAGATCTCTTTATAGTTACCAAGACCTATTTGTAAAATTTTCGTTCGATTTTATATGTTCTATTTGTGAGCCAATATTTTAGGCAATTCTAATTGTTATTTGTAAATCTATTTTTTCATCAATCGATAAATTAAAACGTTTAAAGTTAAATTACCCCTTAAATAATTTGGTGAAGGAAATGTTAAATTAAAAATTCCACACGTGCTGAAACCGAAGCCTGGACCCGCTGCCGATCAAACAATTTTGATCTAAAGAAGAAAACCACGACCGCCAAGGAATTTCACGTGAGTTATAAGTTTAAAGGGGCCCCAATCTACGCTTCGAAAAATATTTCAGTGCAGAAAAATATAAAATTCTCTTCGTTAAATTATTGGCCACGCCGACAAGCGCTTTTAGTTATTAAGGGCCTAGAATTTATTCATATAGAATTCATACGAACTTGTAGTTGATTAACTATCCTCCGCTGCCAGAACCACGACCCCGAGCATTTTAAAAATATTTTATAATTCATTTTTCACTATTTTTTCAAAACTGTTAAATTTTATCAATTGTAAAATTCTGTCGAATCATGCATGGTGTCATGCAAGCACAAGAAAATTTTTAACTCTTTTGTTAATGCTAAATTATTATCAACCTGTAAATCAAATTCTGAACCTGCACTGTATGATCATATATTTTATTATAATATATTTCAATTTTGTTAATTCGTTTCAATTCCTGTCAATTATTGTGTCTGATACGTTCCATATCATCAAGAACCGATCGAATACGATCATTGAAATAATTGAATTAAGCTGGATATTGGAACAGGTCTAAGTGGATATAGTGAGTGGGGTCAGATCGAGATATTTGTTCTTTGTCCTTACCTGCTCATATATCAGCTTTTATCTGTTACCGACCTCGATTTAGGAGCGAATACATCAGCAGTACAGCAGATGCAGCCAGAGATCATATAATTTCCTACAATAGAGCTTAAAGCCCGACAAGACTCTGTTCTCGAAGTATATTCTGAACGATATTTGGTCCAAATACCGTATTTTAATCCTTCAGAACTTATTAGAGACGCAGTCCCGTAAATTATCTACATCGGGATTTTTGCTCGACCTGTATGATTTTGTATGCTCATTCTTCACAGGTAATAATTTTAAGGTATCCGTATTCAGTGTTTAGCATCCGCTACACTACTTATAAAAATTTCATCACCATACAATTTGTCATAAGAAGAATCAAGGGTGAGCGAGCGTTTAGGCCTCCTGCGATTCCGACAATTGTATTGAATCTTGTAGTGAACCAAGCAGTCTGGTGTACACTTAGCGTCCACGCACGCAGTTACAAACTTCATAACCTCAATACCGTTGATTAGTACAAGATTCACTCTACGTATGTGAGGCGAGTAAAAATACAGCTTTACATGATTTGCCGGCCCAACGTGAGGCATTTAAATACAGCATTACATCACTCTACATGTGTGAAGCCTTCAATCACGCTTCACACTATCTATCTATCTATCTATCTATCTATCTAATCATCATGACTATTGTTAATTTAAATAAAATTAGCTATTTTAAGGAAATGCGTATAGTTGTCAATCTATTCATCTAACTATCTATCTATCTTTATACTGATTCACAGTATTCAATAAAACACAGATACAATTTTATACAAGTATCGATCTGTTCATCCTGACTATTATTGATTTTAAAACAGAACCGGCAATTTAATTTACTAATCAATGAATCAATCAACTAACTGTCTAAATCGAATGCATAGCTACCGATTTACTGCTGTTAGTTTTATTCAAGTTTTTGAATCTCCTTTTACTGGAAATTTTAAGTCTGAATACACTGAATCTCATCACTATCTGATGCTTGATGTTGTGGCAGTCAATAATGTGAGTCCCATCAACCATCTCCATCTTCCTACGAAAAACTCTTTCAAGTCCATATCGCAATCCTTTGCAACACACCAATATTTCAAGAAAATGTTCTCTAATTTTCGAAAAAAATCAAAAGTTATGTTGTTGCAGAAGAAGAGGCACTTTTCTCGGAAGCACTTTATGCGAGTGAAACCTGCGTACTCCAGTGACTCATTGTAAGTTTTTGTACCAACACTTCCAACACATACCTCACATGTTTTTCCATTTTTAACTATGCTGGACATGATGTACCCACAAACGTTATACAGTGCACTGAGATCACTGTAGCTCATTATTGGAGGTTCGTACGTCGTTTCAATGTCGGTGAAAGTTTCTTCAGTCGGTACACATTTTGTTTTTTTTCTAAGACGTTCAAGAAGCCACTAAGCATCTCCCTATCATCCTCTTCGTAGCTTGTCTTAGACACATCACTCGAATTGAGAAACACTGATCAGTCTTAGAATGTTTTTGAATTGAGCCGCGTTTGGAATCACTTGTTTGATGCGCACACTGCTGAACAAATTCTCCAAACAATCTTGAGTGAAGCGAGCTGTCAGAAGGAACTTGTAGTGGTCTTCACTCAGTAGTTCTTTTTGTAGGTCCAGGATTGACTTGGTTGAAATGTTGACCCCTGTTTGTGATGGCTTCCAGTGTTTTTTTTCTCCTACTTCAATCCTAGTGAATAAGTCAATGAAGTTTCTTAGAAATTCAATCACCTCTTCGTAGATCTGAAGCTTCTCTTTGCTAAGTGCATTGACTGGGTGTCTTGAAGTCATCAATTTGAACCATCTTTCAACTTGATCAATGAACCAAGCTGTTGTTTTATATTCTGCTTTATTGCATTGAGCAGCTAAAAATTTCAATCCACTACTCACATCATGACTCACAACATGAGTAGATGTTGACACTCTCATTGTTCGAAAGTGAGTTGGAGTGAGATCCTCTTGACTTAATTTCGGTGCCAACTTGAACTCCATCTTTTCCTGATAATTAATCAAATCTTGAGCCTCCACCCAACAACTGCTCAAGTTATTTTTCTCAACAATGTCTTCAGGGACACGAATAATTTTGTTGTTCACTAGCATACTCTTAATGTTTTTAAAAAGATGAGGAACATCTGCCATGATAAGTATACTTCTGGTTGCATCCAGTGGATGAGTTATTGAATTTTTTGTTTGGCAATGACGACCAGCCATTACTCCCCATCTTTTCCACAAACCTTTGTTGGCTGCCCCCATATCCGATGTGATGCAGATCACTTTCAGTCCCACAGCTTCTGCTTTTTCAATGATTTCGAAAATAATTTTCTCGTAGATTGAGGCATCAATATTGTCTCCTGTGAAGTGATAAGCAACGGTTTGCTTCCACCGTGACGTGATGCCTCCTAGCATCACAACAAAAGCATGAGAAGCAATTCCTGTGTGCTCAGGCAACGTTACATTCCCAAAATATTTCTTCAGTTTTGTGTCATATGTACTTGCAGGAGTGATAGCCATCTCATCGCATAATATAACACAGTCTCTTTCCTGGGAGGAGGAGAATGTACTTATTTTTATTTGGAGAAACTCAAAAACCTCGTTGAGTACTCCACTATCAAAGTGGAGGTTTTCAAGCCGTCTTCTCAATGTCCTCAGTGATGGTAGAGGCATACCCTGTTTCAAAAGCTCTCTGTATCCATTATTTCCACACGCAAATTTCAATTTTAAAGCATTTGAAACTGTTTCAGTACTCCATTTCAAATTCCTAGTGGATGAGCGCTGCAATGCTTGAATCTGGTCTGGGTTGAATACTTTGTTATATTTGTTTTCATCAATTACCTCACTTCTCTTCAATTTCAATTTTAGTTGCCTCAACTGCTTCTTATACTTTTGGTTCTTTAGGAATAATTTTTTGTTTTGTTGTTCTAGGAGGATGAAGTAGATTCCATTGTGTGTTGGTCAAGCAATATGTCTGATTTCTGGGATGTTTCAGTAGCAGGATTGAACATTGTGGGTTGAGCAGAAGCTGATGTTGATGGCAGTGTTGATGCAGCGGTGTAGTTCATTGATGTAGTTTCACGTACCTTAGGAGGTTTTCTGGGTTCCTTTTTTGAAGAAAAAGAGAAGATCATTGGATAAGCATTCGGCTTCAGCTTTTTGGTTCCATCTTCCCTCGTTTTCTCCCACATGGATTGCTCGAAATGTAGTTCACAGAGCACTGATGTGTCACTGGGTGTCCATCCTTTCCTCTTCACCTTGGCTGCCCATACCTTTCTTCTTGCTGGATCCTTGGGATACTTCTTCATTACATACCCCTTCTCCGATCTAGTTGTGCACCCAAATGCTGAGCATCCAACCATCTGAAACATTGTATAAAAAAATAACAACATCAGAATCCAATGCATTTCATTGCTTCTTAGACAGTTCATTCATTATTGTGATCAACTCAGTTCATATACTTGAGTTGCGGATGCGTTTCGAGCTATGTTGTTCATCCTTGACGCTTTAAGCTGAGACCGGTCTTAGCTCAAAGAGCCGAGGATGAGTCACATGAGCTTGAAACGCGTCCGCGACTCAAGTAAGTGAACTATATATCAAGAAGTTATAAGTTAGTCAGAATGATTATTTAATACATTTTCAATAAGCATGGATAACCTCAATAACCAGTTCATTCATTTTGTTGAGTCATGGACTCATTTTGTACAATGATATTTTTCAATAAAATTATTTTGTTCACAAATTGAGGGGTCTCATCTGGCGAAATTATGTTGAAACAAGTAACTTGAAAAGCATTTTGAAGAGTTCTAGAGTTATCTCTATAGATGTAGAATAGTATTTTGGCTATTTATGGAATCATCGATGTTAATACCCCTGAATAGTCATTATTATCATTGATAATACATTGGAATTGTCTATGTTATAATTATAAAAACTTATCTTCTATTTTTTCAATGATTTGATTATTATTTTTTATTAGTTTGTAATAAACAAGATTCATCTCAGGAAGAACAAAGATACTTTGAAAATAAGAGTAGGCTAGGCTAGTTTTACAAAAGTTTTATGTATAAATTTCTACTTTAAACTATAGCCTAATAAATGAAAAATATTAAATAAAGAAATATTTAATGGAAATTGAAAAAGTTGTATAATTTTACAGTTTATAGGTACATGAGAAATCCTAACCTAGAAATTTATTTGTTTCACGACAAGGATGGGAATACAAGAATTCAAGTTACCTCTTCTTCGATCAAATTAAATCTGTGTCAGAAGAGTAAGAAGCTCTTGTTTATGTATCAAAAAGATTTTCCAAGAATAATAATAACAACAAGACACTAAAACTACATAATGAAATAACCCCAACAAATGAAAGCATGTTAGGCTACAAGACCTACGCCATTTCATTAATTGCCTTAAAACTTACACATATTAGCCTATTATAAATAGAAAATAGCTTACCTTCCAAAATGCTTGATGCAATTTATCGAAATCCACAATTAAAATAAGTTTAAAATATTGAAATTCCAATGTCGCAGTGTCGCAGTACAATGATGCTATAAAGGATTCCAGTTTGTTTGGAATCTTAATGACGGATTTGTACCACGTGATCGAGCTAGCCAATCAAAAGTGTGACACTCAATGGCCTCTATCAAGTCACTGTAGTGTTAGGACTACTGTAGCGCTGTGAGTGGTGGAATTGGAAACTCGTTTTCAACGATTGAGCAACCATTGAAAACAATGTTGCATTTAAAACATTGAAAAATTCAACCACAGAATAAGTACAGAATGGAAACTTGTAATAAATCGCCTATCTAACCAATGCTTTTTACATGACCCCAATACTAGACATGTCACGTGACCTTGGGAAGTTCCAATCCTGGTCTTCTGATTGGCTTGTGGCAGTGAACGAGATCATATTGATCCGGATCATTAAAGTGATCCGAACCTACCATCAATACTATTACAATGCGGCGCTTCCTAACAAGATGGCGGATTTTGGCGTCAGCGTATAGCCAAGTTTCCTTACTGTATGTATACTGTGATTCAACTGCTGACGGTTATTCGACCTCAACAACCAAATTTCAACGTTGGAAACACATAGGTGTGCTACCTGGGTAATGGATGTTGAAACTGCTTTTCTAAATGGTAAAGTTATGTCAGAAATATATGTAAATCAACCTGATAGTTATGAAGATGGTACTGATAGGGTATGTAAATTAGAGAAATCTTTGTATGGTCTAAGAGAAAGCTCTCGGGCATGGTATGCACAACGGTTCTTGCACTCATGTGGAGTTTCAGTCGCGTGTCAAATCAATCAAGACACATTTGTTTCTCTTATTTCAGAATTTGTTTTATTCTCTCCTATTTATACAGTCCACTCTTTCTAAGACTAAATTCCACACCTGCACTCCACATTTGCAGCATGGCAACACAAAATAGTTGGTGGGTTATATGGAGGATTAGTGCACGAAAACAAAAATTATGTTGGAAACAATGACTGTGGTTAGATTTAGATAAGAATCATTTCAATGGCTACCCTACATTTATGATAAGATCCCAATCTAGAAATCCAAAACAAGAGTAATGTTTATCTAAATCATAATCAAATAATAACTTATCATCATTTAATAATATATAATGTTTATTTTCTATTGACAGTAATAATTATTTCAACTATAAGCAATGAGAAATGTAGCAAACACACATTATGTAATTCGAATTTTCAGGTTAAATAATTGCCATTCGAAATCCATGTCAATAAAATTAATAAAATAGCATTAGAACATACTACAATAAAATATTTTCTGTTGTCTATGTTATTTTATAAATATTTTTTAGTTTACTTATATTATTTTTCGGTAATTTAGTAAGTTAACCATGTCTAAATATCTGAATACTGTTTTTAGTTGGATGAAACAAAGTTAGGTACGATTCTTCCCGCTAGGTCGCGCGCTTGACGGTTCAGCCATTCAGCCATGCTGTTGGCGTGTATTTTGAATGGAATTTTTTGTTTTATCTGTATTTTTTCTGATTCTTGAATGGATAAAGATGAGAACTTTGACTGAGAATTTTCAACTTCAATTGTATTATTAATTTTTAAATGAATTAAGTTTGTTATTAATAACAGCATCACACACACAAACATTTTATGGATTTCAGCCATCATTTTATCCATAATTACCCACTTTTCATATTCAATGGTAACTGTAGGAAAAATTAAATGTGAAATACGTGCACAAAGTTCCTCTGCTGCACTCAAGAAACCATTCCGCCCTTGCCTACGGCTCGGGCGTAAACGTTTCTTTCGGTGCAGCAAACTGTCACTTTGCACACTAGTTGCACAAATAACTGATCCTTGGTTATGATGTGAGTAAACTCATTGCAGCATGACAATAAATTAGTTTTTTAGGCTACCGTACCTTATTATTTTCAAAACGCATTATAACTTTGAAGCCGATATCACATAACACATCATAAATTAACATCGTTCTTGCCCGTAGCTAGAAATAACCTAAAAACAAACACCATGAATCTGAAATAGACACAATTTGAAAGTTTTCAATATGTTGCGTGACGTCACTTTTGTGACGTCAAGGTGGGCGAATTTGGCAGTAGATGTTGGCTTCAGAGGCTAGACCAGTTATAGAATAGACACGATGGGAAGTCCAGCCTCTGAAGCCAACATCTACTGCCATATCTTCAAATCGTGACGTCATCATCGGATAGAAAACTTTCAGATTCTGTTTATTTCAGAAGGATGTGAATCATTATTCATCAAAATGGTAAACTCCAGCTACGCTCTCGCTGAAATAGACACAATCTGCTATGGAAAACAATGTAAACAAACTCTACAAAGAAGTTTTCTATCTGATGCTGACGTCACGATTTCGAGATATGGCAGTAGATGTTGGCTTCATCGACTTTCAGTATGAACATACAATAGGCATCGATTCTATTAAATAGCCAAGTTTCCACTTTGTATGTATTCTCTGTGACAGAGGACTGAAAGTGGTAGGAAAGCTTTGGATTGTACTAAAGAGCAGCTTCTCTTTGTCTCAGAAACAGAGTAACGGCCAGCACCAGTCACAGTTATAACATAGTTATTCAAAAGTATTATTTGAGTATCTATAGTGAGGTCCACGTTATAATGGTAGTGCACGATTTGCAATGGTGTTGCTATCCTTGTCTATCATTCAACAATGTGAAAGAGTTGGGGGTTAGTTTTTATTTAGGTTATATTTAATAATGTTTTATCAGGATAGGTTAGGTTTTTGCTTCAAAATTGCAATATGCTAGAAGGAGCTAGGGTCTAGGTAGAGTTATGTTTTTTGATGTTTCAAAGGTGAAAGGATAGGTTAGGGGGTTAGGATTTTGCTTTGAACCACATATTTGTGAACATGTTCATGGAATGAACCACATGTTTATGTTTTGTTCCAAAGATGACGAATAAATCTAAAGTATTGAATGTAAAAGGGTTGGAGGTTAGGTTTCTATTTAGGTTATATTTAATAATGTTTTATCAGGATAGGTTTGGTTTTTGCTTTGAAATTGCAATGCTAGAAGGGGCTAGGGTGCATTTAGAGTTAATTTTTTGATGTTTCAAAGGTGAAAGGATAGGTTAGGGGGTTAGGATTTTGGCTTGGAAATTTAAATATTAAAGGGGGGGG
>NW_024090845.1:0-22314 GCF_014356525.2 Nilaparvata lugens
TGGCCTGCAATTTGGCTGGGTTGGGTTGAATACCGCGTTCTGAAACAATGTGGCCAAGGTATAACAATTCTGTTTTGAAAAATTCGGTTTTGTCAAGCTGTATTTTGAGATTGTGATTTTGTAGTTTCTTGAAAACAGATTTTAAATGTTTCAAATGTTCTTCCAAATTGTCAGAGAATACTATTATATCATCCATATATACTAATACATTCGGCATTTTAGCAAACAATATATTCATATTTCTTTGAAAGAATGGGGGTGCATTTTTCAGCCCGAAAGGGAGCCTAAGAAACTCGTAGTGACCATCTTTAGGAACAGATTCTGGGTCCATTTCGATTTGATGGAAACCTGAGTACAAATCTATTGTGGAGAAATAAGTGGCTCTCCCAATTTTACCGAAAAGATCTTCAATGTTTAGTAAAGGATATTTATCAGCTATCGTCTTGTCATTAAGTTTCCTGTAGTCTATCACCATTCTTATTTTCTTTTTCCCTGAAGCATCTAGTTTTTTTGGAACAACCCATATTGGGGAATTGTATGGAGAGTTGGAGGGTTGAATGATTTTATTTTGCAGCAGTTTATCAATTTCGATTTGTACGTCTTTCTTGAATATTTGGGGGTACCTATAGTTTCGTGTGTACACAGGATTGTCATCTACAGTATTGATCTTATGTTTTAATAAGTTTGTTGAACCAAGAGGAATATTATCAAGCTTTATTATCGCAGGGAATTTGATAATTGAATCGTATATCTCTCTTTTTTCTTCGTCATTCATGTGGTCAGTTCGTAAAGTTTCATGGATCAATTTCTCTATCAATGCAAAATTTTCAGGACGTGTGGTCATTGAGTCATTATGCGAGTCAAGAATCGTTTCTACTTCCTCAATTTCCATGGGTTCAGGACTGATGGTCATGAGTTCATGAGAGAGAGCTATACAAGTACATTCACCATTAACAATATCAACTATACCTTCTTCAATACAATAGTTAGAATTATTTATAGGTTTAAGTAATCCCTGTCCTACAGTGGGAATAGACCTAACTGGGATAGTTATTACATTAAATCCAGGTTTCAATTCAATTTGTTTTCTACTAGAATCAATTACAGATAATAACGGTTTTGATACGTTGCCATAATCTAACGTATTAGTCTCATAATTTACATGGGCCTTGAGTTGTTGCATTGTTTCATTACCTAAAAGAATATCGTACCTGTCAGAAAAATCATATATATACATCTTAATTCTATAAAGATTCGGAAATAATGTGGATGGACCAAAAAATATATACTCATGTCCACCACTTGTACCAGCCGGGGTTTTTACAACAAATTTTTCCTTATATCTAGTTACAGTTGGCGGTACAATTGCAGGATGTACATAATTCATCATCGATCCAGTGTCAACAAGCCTGAATGTTTAGCATTGCTAGTGAATATACATACACCACCACTTCTATGAGCTATTCTACAAAATTCTGATCTCAGTGAATAGCCTGGAATCCTAACTTGATTTATTTCCTTTATTTCTAAGCCATGCTCTGTGAAAATAACAATGTCAGGATCCTCCTGTTTAAGAAATACGTCTAATCTGTCAATTTTGTTGCGAAGATACTGAACATTTTGATGATAAATACTAAAAACCTTACCATCTTGTGCTACTCTATCTCTAGCATTTGTAGCTATTTCCCTTTCCTGTTTGAGCCAATTTACTGAAAAATCGTTATTTGTTTTTTTGACTGTTTTTAAACCAGAGGATTGCAAACGGCTTTCAATCAGCTCTGCCAATCTATTACAAAAGATTACTTTGCCAGATCGATTTAGATGCAACCCATGATTAGTGAAGTTATGTCTTTTCAGCCTTTCATTTAGAAAGCAAATCCCCAGTTGTTTAGAATTCTTATTTTTTAGGCTGTTGATTGTATTATGGATTGATTTGTTTGTCGAATTGATTGCTTCATTTAATTCTGGCCTATCAAACCTATTAGGAATAGTACTTATTATTAAGTTTGTTTTTTTGCTAAGTGGTACAATTTCCTTGATTTTTTCTGTTACTTGAGGAAGATGATTCAAATTAGGTTCATTTATATTATTTGAGCCACCCAGTACAATTAGATAGTCATTTTCATCAAAGTCTTTAGTTTGTTCCCTAGCTGACTCTAAACATTGGACATCAAATTTATTTTTTAATCTTTTATCAAGGAGATCACTGCAATCACGTCCATGACTGGACGTCAGTAGCAGAACTCTCCCTTTCCTATCTTTATTTCCCTCAGCTATATTTTTGGTTGCTGTCTTCAAAACCTCACTGTACGTTTTATTTCGACCATTTTCAGAGCATTTCCCATCATTTAGGTTAGATTCTATTTTTTTGCATTTGGACGGAGGTTCTATCACACATTTAGTATTATCAAATTTAGATTTTAGTTTCTTCATTTCCTCTGACATTAGACTACATTGATTTTTTAGATTTAGTATTTCTTTTTTATGGTCTTCATCTTGTAATTTTATAATCAGTTCCAAAGATTTAATTTCTTCTACCATCCCTAACCTTTCTTCCTCAGACGTTTTTAGAGTTACTTCTAATTGGTTTTTTAAATTAGTGTGGCTACTTTGTAGTTGAGAAACTTTTTCGGCTAAAGTAGTTTGAAGAACTGGGTTTTTTGGTTTTGGCGTTTTTGAATTTTGGTTTTGGGAACGCGTAAGTACGCCCGCTATGTTTACATTTCTATTATTAACCTTCGGTGTTTTACTTGAGCTCATCTTCCTATCTAAGAAATTATATTACTTGCAATAATAATAATTGATTTATAAATGATAAGATTTTAATTTGGTTATAATTTTAGTCAAGAAAAACCATCTATGTTTATTTTTAAATCTCGAAAACCTAACCTCAAACTAACCTCTAAACGGTGTTTGGCTTATTAAAATAGAATTAAGAATTAAAATCTAAAACAAAATGATAAAAGGTGATCAAGAAACAATTAATAATGAAATAAACACAAAATTTGTACTTATCCGTGACTATTTATAACACAAAATCTTCCAAAACCCAGGAGCGAAATTATGTAGGACTTTCATTCACAACCTCTCAAGGTCAAGGAGCATTCTGTTAATTTCGAACAGAGATCACTTTTACGAAGTTTTCTCAGATGATGCAGCAATCACTGAGGAATATCCAACACATAACTCAATAATCCAGGAGAGAGTCGTCTAAAATTAGAACTATTAGTGCAATATTGCTAAATTATTAGTGTTTTTCAATAAAATTATAATCCCATAAATGTCTCTTAATTTAATGATAAGTTATGGAGTTCCAAATATTATAATATTTTTCGCATTCTCATTTTTCTTTTTTTTATATTTGAATCGCTTCATTTGGGTCACTCGTTGTTTAGTCGAATATAGTATTTAATAGTATTATTCAGGTATATCTATCACATAAATCTCTCTCAGCAGCTACTATATAAACGCTTAAAATAGGTTGCTAGGGAACGATAATGATAAGAATATGTGATGAATAATCTATCCTGTTCTAGGCGAGCAATATTTCTGTATCACAGATATCCAAAAACTTCAACACTAAAATGTGAATATCTTTGAAACGGTTTGATATATTTATGAGCGATTTCCACCATTCATTGTCTCTTGAAATTCTTTATTATTTGAATCTTGTATTAAAACCTTCCCATAGAAAATTTTTGATTCAATGTGGCGGAACGAAGATGGCAGACCAAAATTTGAAGCTACCTACAGAATTGTTTTTCAATTTGAATAAGAATCCCAGTGGAGCCCACTGTTATATTATCTTTGGAAAAGGAACATTAAGCTGTTTTCCTATTAATATTACGCTGTAGGCCTACGTGAATCCATAGAACTTCATAGGTTTCTCCGTTTGGGTAAATGATTCAGAAACAGAATTCAAATTTTGTTGAAAATCAATAATACCAAAGACATAGCAACTGCCATCACAATTTGTATCATTAATATTACGCGTATGCTACTGAAGGATAATAGTCAGGCAGACACACAGGAGAAAGTTATTTTGTCCCATGCAGTACTTTCAATGTTACTTTTATATCCTGAAAATGGACGAAGAAGTGAGTAAAATATTTTGTTGTTCAACGAACTTGACCTGTAAAAAGGTTCGAAGAGTGTGTGTTCAAAATTTGAAGCTGATTGATCAACTCTTTCTAAAGTTATTGTAGTGCATTCAAACAAACAAGCAAACCCACAGACTGGCTACAACTTTGAACTTGAGTGAAAAGTAAGAACTTGCTAACGCTCGTTCAACAAATATTATTGAGAGAACAACGGGCGGTATTATCAAGTTGGGAGCACATAACTTGAAGGAGTAAAATTATTTCAGTGTAGGGGATTGTGTATTTCACAAGAGAGTGTGGTTCTGAGGGATATAGGCCTATAGTGAGAAAGTGAAGAAGTGAGGATTTAATTGAATTGCAGTTTTAGTTTTTTTTGCACGGCCGGCCCTCTCTCACATTCAACCCTCCAGTACGATGCTACATCAACTATATTATACAATCCTACTCGGTGGAATGGGGGAATTCACAATATTACAAGCAAGAGATGATAGTAGAATATTTCAAATAAAGTACAGTCTGTGACAAAATTGAAACCAGTTTACTTCCAAGCTATTCTGACATGAGCGTCAAAAGCTGATAGCGACAACCAGAGACTGTTTTCCAGGTAGAGAAATTAGTCACGGACTCGCCCCGCCAAAACAAGACACTTCTTTCTCAGCACAAGAACGACAAAAGTGGCCACCGCCAAAACAAGACTGATTTTCAGTGCTAGGATGGATGTGTCTGACTTTGACGGTGGTGTATCCTGACATCGCCCCCCTGCCAAGTCTTACGACCCTTAAAGAATGGGCGGCAAGGCTCAATATCCATCAAGGCGTTTTTAGTCGCGTGTTAAACATCATGGAAGTAGCTGCGACAAAAATGACAACGTTTGAAAAACTCACAGTTGTGCAATACGATGAGATGAAAGTTATGTCAGTGTATGAATATGATTCAGTGAAGGATCAAGTTATAGGTGCACACGACCAGGCTCAGGTCGTTATGGTGAGATCTTTGTGTGGCTCTTGGAAACAACCAATATTTACAGAATTCGATCAAAAAATGACCAAAGAATGTTTAGACGAAATTATTGAAAAGCTTTATGGTATTGGTTTTACAGTAGTTGCAATTGTGTCTGATTGTGTAGGCGGCAATATTCAAATTCAAATTTTATTGTTTTTCATTTTTCATTACAATCAAACTTGATAAATCCATACAATTATAAAACTAGCTGCAAATAATAATCAGTGGATATAATGAACAACAAAAAAAAATTATATTTAACAAAAAACCAAACCACCGTGATGCTGATTATCAGTTGGATGATACTGACGTATGATGTATGACGTTGGATGATATAGCTTCAACTGGATGATGGAGATGATCAAATTTGAAGCTTCATGGAATAAAATTTATTGCAAACAATAATGTTTTACTACTCACAAAAAAGCAAGAAGCTTTCGTACGTGAGTAGGAGTTGAAAAAAAAAACACATTCACACACACAATCACACACAAGTATGTTTTCAATCATAGACATATTTAATTTTCAATGAATATAGATATTAGTATTATATATACTGTATCACTAGTATAATTTAATTAGTATGATTCAATTAATTGGAGCCTAAAACATCATAAGAATAATTTTAAAAAAAAGAAATTTTGTATTTAAAAAGTAGGAAGTACAACAAAGAGGAAAATCACAAGGTTTTTTCAAAGAGAAAAGGAAGGGAAAATTGCAAAAGCTTATACATTCATTCAAATTAGAAATCATCAGCCCACCACTCTAAAAAGGTTTTCTAACTCTATTGGTGACTGAAGCCAAATTTTCAATTTATTGTAGAATTTCCTGTAATATCTCTCACTTCTAATTTCATTTGGTAGAAGATTAAAAAACTTGGGTCCGAGAAATAGAAAACATCTTTGAAATGTAGTGGAATTTGGCTTTGGGACTTTCAACATCAGTTGCATTGATTGACGTGTCACCCGATGATCATCTTCATTAATGGGTCTAGCTGAAAGTCCTATACTACCACTCATTCTGTAAAACAAGGATAACACCTTCAGTACATAGATGTATCTGAAAGGGAGGATTCCCAACAGTTGGAAAATTGGAAAGGTATGAGTCCTTCTATTCACACCATGAATAATTCTTACCACTGATTTCTGCAGTGTGATTAGGCTTTTAAAATGAGATAGGAAAGTAGACGCATAACAAGAGATTCCATATTCCAGTCGACAATTGAAAAATGCAAAATACATGACACGTAAAATACTCACTGGAAAGAATTGCTTCAATTGATGGAATCTTCTTAGCAAATATAATAGGTACATCTTGATTTTCTGTATATGTAGATTCCAAGTCAGCCCATAATCAAGAGTTAGACCCAAATACTTGACTAAATCCAACTGCTTGATGACATCACAGCTACAATTTGGATGATTACAGCCAATCTTATGATACTTGATTGGCTCAGTAAAATGAAATGGAGCTGATAATGAAAAATTAATATAACAGGTTTTAGTAGCATTGAGTGCTAATTTATTACAATCAAACCAGCAACGTAGATCTATTAGGTCAAGCTGGATCATTTCCTGTAGTTCAATTTCACTTTTGGCAGAATATGCCAATGCCGTGTCGTCAGCAAACGATGTTAAGGATCCATTGAATGTGTTGGAGAACAAATCATTGATATATGCTAAGAATAGAATTGGACCCAAAACCGAACCCTGAGGCACACCATACTCAATTGTTGCCAAGTCACTAGTACAACTACCAATTGACACATACTGCTTCCGGCATGACAGGTAAGACTTCATCCACATGTTGGACACTCCACGAATACCCGACATATATAATTTTTCTAACAGAATACTATGTTGCACTGTATCGAAAGCTTTTTTAATATCAAGAAATAAACCTGAGGTCCTTGATCTATGAGGCTGATTCATTCCATAATAGATGTCTGACATGAATTTATTCAAGGCTTGTTCTGTACTAAGTTTTTCTTGAAATCCGAACTGTACCTTATGAATAAAATTTATTTTATTGAAAAATCTCATTATTCTCCTTTTGAAGAGTTTCTCCAAGAGCTTAGAAAAAACTGAAAGCAGCGAAATGGGCCTGTAATTCGATATCTCAGTCTTTATTCCATTTTTAAAAATAGGTATAACTTTAGCCACTTTGAGTTCTGAGGGAAATTTACCTTCTTGAAAACTGGCATTGAAAATATCGCATAAGACTGGTACTATAGATTTGGATAATTTTTTAATTAGGCTTGAATTTACATTATCAGGTCCTGGTGACTTACCATTTTTCATCATATTTATTTCAGTTAAGAGTTCATGATACGTGATGGGTTTTAAAAAAAAGGAATCACATGAATTAGTGTTCTTGAATCTACTGTTATAATATTCTGTAGTCAGCTCATCCGGATTATGAATGGAAGATATAATGTGACCAGGTATATTAATAAAATAGTCATTGAATTTATCTGCCAAAGCCTTTTCATCCTCGATAAGATCATCATTTTCACACTTTAAACTAATAGATTTATTTTTTATAGAAGATTGACCGCAGTGATTGTTTATGATTTCCCATTGTTTTTTAACAGGAAAGGTCTTTAAATTGGCGAAAAATTTATATTTTTGCTGTTTTATTAATTTATTGATAAGATTTTTTTGGAAAGGAAATTTAGTCTAAGTTGATCATTATGTGGATTATTTTTGTGTATTTTATAAAGTCTATCACGATGCCGAATTTCTACACAAATATTTTCAGTCATCCATGGTTTCAAGTGTTTACCACCACTATTAATATGTTTTGAATTTTGACGTTTCCCAGTGCATTGTTTGATATAAGCCAGTAATGCATTAATAAACAAAGAGTACTTACCATCAACATCAGTACATGCAAATAAATTGCTCCAATCATGCTCCAAGAGTAATTTATATAATTTTTTAATATCGAGGGTCTCTCTAATAGATGAAGCAGGATTTTTCACGTTACTTGACCTTGATAGTGAAACAGAGACGGCTCTATGGTCTGAAACGTGTGACTCTATAACTGCACTCTGAATACTATTTTTACTAAATTTAGATTTATAAAAAATATGGTCAATACAGGTTGAACTTGAAGTAGATACTCGAGTATTGATATCTATAAGTGACTGATAACCTTTAGAGTTGTAACCTTTAATATAGCTGTGTGGAATCAATATAATGTTTCTTATGAAAAATGTTTTTTTCTCACATGTAACAAAGAGAAACATTTATTTTTTTGCTGATGTTCCACACCTACTCAAACTCATTAGAAACTGGTTTATTGATGGCGGTTTTGTTTATCCAGATGGGACAAGAATATCTCCAGATCCTGTTAAAAAGCTTGTGAATGAAACGAAAAATTTGGAGATATCGTCATGTCACAAATTAAATATGAAGCATATTAACTGTGAAAAATTCCAGCGTCAAAATGTACCCCTGGCAGCTTAACTCATGTCAAACACGACAGCATGTGCACTGCGACGCTACAACATTTGGAGAAGAATCTGTGCGATTAACTGCTGCGAATTTCATCAAGGCAACAAATGACTGGTTTGATGTAATAAACAGCAAGTTTCCAAATTCAAGCATCAAAGTGCATATGGACTTGATATAGAAGAGCAAGGAAGCACCTTGGAAAACTTCATAAAAATCATTGAAGAGATAAGATTTATTGATCGGAGATCACTGATAGCTCATGATAATGTAAGTGCGAGTGCCCCTCATAGAATTAAAAATAAACCTAAACCTCTTCAGTTATTTCAAAAAGAGTGTTAATTTCTTCAAAATCAGTGATGAGTCTGAAGAGTTGAAGCATGAATTTAATCTATCATATTTAATAACTTCAAAGCTCAAACAACACAGTTTAGAGAATTTGTTGTCACTTGTAAGCAGAGAGGCAGTGGGGGCTGTAATGATCATCCAACGCCGATTGAATTTTTGTATCGACTGCGCATGATTGTACTTGGGAAAAATGAGAATCTCCGGACAAACTGCAACACAAATCAAACTGATGATGAGTTTATTGTTGGAAGAGTTTTTAGAAGCATAACAAAAACAATTCCAAAAGATGAAGATAAAAACTTGGACAGTGGCACAGAATGCAATGATGAATTTAATGCAGAAAAACTATTAGAAATAGGCTCTCTACCTGGAGATAATGATAATTTGAAGGAACAAATTAAAGAAGATGGTCTTTGTTATATAAGTGGGTGGATAGCGAAAAACTGAAAAACAAATATCCCCATTTAGGCAGCTACACATTCAAAACAAGCTGTGAAAGTGGATCGTGGGTTCAAGATTTATCAGCTAGAGGACTTACAGAGCCTTCTATAGAATAATTTGAAGACATTATCAACAAATTGGAGCATTCCTTCAAGATATTCATAGGTGGGGGTCTTCCAAATGCACCTTGTTTGAAGAAGAAACTCGTATCACACATCAAAGATGAATATAAAGAAGTTGACGATGTGATAGTGAACTTGTTTGCTAAGAGACGTATCGTGATGAGAGTGAAATATTTAAACAAATTGAAACAGGGCACAAACGTTTCTTCAAGATGCAGGAAGTTGCAGAAAGTTACAGTTTAAAACTGTAATACGACCAACAGCTGTCAATTAACACTTTATAATATAATATTGTTATTATAGTATAATATTATTGATATACAGTACTATATTCTCATTTTATTGCTTGAATATAATTAATTTGTTCATATAGGCTACCGGTGAATATAGGCTACACATATACGAAGTTCATAAACATATTACTGATGAAGAACCTCACTTATTTGAGTTTCACAGGGACAGCCTTGATTATTTTCAAATATTAAAGTATTTACTAATTTGAAATACAAAGAATTTGAATTATAAAGGTTAACATAAATTAAATCTAATGCCTTTTACCTAAAACAATAAATATTCAAATTTGAATGTATTTTTGAAAATATTTTTTACCTGGACTTTGATTTGTGGTCTAGATGTTGATACATCTTCCAGTCTGTTAATAACTACTTTTGCGATTTTCCCACCTGAAATATAAGTAAAATTATGAAGTGAAGGAAAATTATGAGACATAAAATAAAAAATGTTTATTGAATTTTCCAAGTTGAGTGTTTGATATTATGATGAATATTTTCAAGGAAAATTTAGTTTCGAAAATCAATTATAAGTTTTAAAAGATCAGTGTCAAATTACCAAAAATAGTATCAAATGTTAATGTTCTCAATCAAAAACAGTCTAAAAAACTAATTGCTGAAATATTGATTTGGGATATAGATAGTTTGTATACTTTTGTATAGTTTTGTATACTATGCAGATGCATACTTTTTATTTAGAACTTGAACTTTACTTAACAAAAGCTGTATGCTCTTTGCTGGTATTGTTGACTGTTCAATTCTAGGAAACTGTTTTAGCTTGTTACTCTTTATTAAATTAACTGGAATACACATAAATGGAAGTACCTACAGTATATGTTTTAGTTGTTTTTCACAAAATAAGTTCGATAGATTCATAGATTCAATTCCATTTAATATATTTTCTCTTCAAGTTTTTTCTTGTTTATTCATTTAATTCAATTTAATTCCAAGTATTTCCAGGTTAATGATTTATTTTTTCTATTATTGTGCGCAATTGTTAATTTGTTGACCAGTTGGGTGGGTGGCCTGTGCGCGGTTGACAGAGACTCAGTCGAATGATTGATGACGATCATTTATGATGTTTCAACCATTTATGTTTAGAGCTTGAATCAACTCATAAATTTGTAAATTTTTTCTTCGGACAGGGGGAGGGAGGGGCTGAAGTTTTTTCAATAAAACATTCGTAGCTTTTCCAAAAATGTAGATAAACTGTTGGTCTATCTAGATAGTTTACCAACTTTGGATATTATAATACCAACAGAATGCTGGTTGAGAGAAGGTGAGGATGCTCTTCTGAGCATCAACATTGCTTTCAATTCAATTCCTTTGAAAGAGATTCAACATGAGATGATCAAGTCAGTCCCTGATCCACAGCAACCCCCTATGAATTCTATCAGATGTAATATTATGGAACTTGACAAATATCATCTGTACGCAATCTGCCGGCGAAAGTTGTAACAACAATGGCTGCCACAACTACAGTTATGATAAAGTTCCCATTTCAAATTTGATTAGTTAATGAGGAATATTTGTTGGCTGGTACTTTGAATAACATGGAATGAAAAAATTATACATTTTTTTAGTATAGTGATATTAAGTTTGTAATAATTTTTTCGCCCTACTTGGATGTAATGAGCTGGTTTTCATGCGTCATATGGAGGCCAAAAATGATTGTTTTCTGACCAGGCCGGTAAAAGTTTTATGGCCGTAGGGCTGTGAAATAACCTTGAAGTCAGCTGATTCTGATTTGATGTGAACGTGTTTACAAAATAGTTTATGAAACAGAAATTTTACGGCCCTAGGGCTGTAAAATAACCTTGAAGTCAGCTGATTCTGATTTGATGTGAACGTGTTTACAAAATAGTTTATGAAACAGAATCAGTTTATGCTTCTAGAATTGAATAAAGTATTTTGCAATAAGATACTATCATTCTATTTGGATAAATGGAATACAAACAAGATATTATAAACTATTCAAATTCAATTTTCAGAGTATAATAGAATCCAACCTTAAACCTGCGTTTAATCGTTTATCACGAGACCTGGTGGATAATTTTGGAACTACTTGGGCAATATCCATGATGCTGAACGTTTTTACAAATAGTTTATGTAACGGAATCAGTTTGCTTCTAGAATTGAATAAGTATTCTGCAATAAGATACTATCATTTTATTTGGATGAATAAAATACAGATAAGATACATATTATAAACTATTCAAATTCGATTTTCAGAGTAGGATAGAACTTCTAACCTAAACTTACGAAGTCAATGACAACAAGCATTGTTGACGTTAACATTCAGATTGGCCAAATTTCAAGTGTGCTAAAACAGCTGATCAAAAAACTTTTCATTATTTGTGTTTATTATTCAAGAATCAAAACATTTATAATAATATCATCTTATTGTCATTTGGAAGAATAAAAAGTATAAACTCAACCTCTTACATAATTGAACATAATCTTTTAGGTTATTTAGACAAATCAGAATAAAAAATAAAAGTACTTTGACAATTTCCTGATATTCAGATTACCTCAGATTTGCTAGAGCTATGACCTTCCTGTTTTGCTTTTGGAAGTGCCTAATAAACAATTATTCTCACATTTATATTGTTTATTTTTCTGTGAGGCGAAAAATAACGTTCTCGCCATGGGCAAAGATTTTTTTCCAGCTCTCAATCTTTTCTAGTCCTCGGCCTATGGCCTCGGACTTGAAAACCGATTTCGAGCCGGAAAAGTCTCATTTTCGGCCCTAGGTGCGAAATATACTAGTATAGCATACAAACATAGATTTCATATATTGATCAAATGTCTGGTTGAGGTATTGAATTTAGTTGGTTTAATGACTACCTATATGCTTCCTCATCTGAGCTTAGACCTTCTAACCTATTTCAAATGTACTTTTTTAAAATAGAGATGCCCCATGTTATTTAAATGGAGTTACTTTACGGTATAGGGAGTTTTCCTGTTTTTTCCTCCCGAGAGCGAAAAGTGACACTTTAGTATTATGTTCCAGGGAGTAAAGTAAGCACTTTAGACAGGAGGTGGAGGAAAATAATAATTAAGGTAGCCCTTGTGCTATTATTAGATTTGTATATTGAGTATCGATACCGAACGTTGTAATATCGATAAGTCATATCATACATTTATATCGAATGTGTACTATTGATTGTCGTTGTTCCAAGCAAGATGGCGACCAAGAAATTCTTATGTTGTAATGCTCCTAAAGTTTTTGTTTTTTCTAAATGTTTTTCCAAATAAATAGTGATGAAAAGTTAAATAGTGTTTATTTCAATTTCCAACATGGTAGCAGGCCAATTTGAAAGATTTTAGTGAACAGAAACTCAGTTTGAAGAAGAAATAGTCGACGTGCATAGTGGCTGAAAGGAAGGAGCTTCATCATGGCCGAATGCAACGTGAATATTCCTATATTCGGCGGATAAGAATACTCTTCATGGAAGAGATGATTAATTATGTTCCTAAAAATGAAAAAGTGTGACATTGTCGTAGCTCGACCTAAACAAGTATCCGACAAAGACAGCGAATGGTTAACCATGGACGTGAAAGCTATTAACTACATTTATAGTGGGATCACGAACAAGCAACTTGATTTTATTAGCGATATTGAAACTGCTCACAATATAATACGGAAATTCGACCAGATGTATCTCAAACAATCAACCGCTCTTCAGATAGTGTGCCGGAATAAACTTGACAAATTAAGATTGAGGGACTACAGTGATGTAACTGAATTCTTCAGCGATTTTGAGAAGACAGTAAACGAACTTAAAAGCGCAGGTGCGATGGTAACGGAAAAGGAAAAACTCAATTATATGTTGAGAATGTTACCGGACTCTTACTCATACATCGGCGATTTAATTGATGTTTTAAAAGAAGAAGACCAGACGGTGGACTTCGTGAAAAACAAAATTACCCTGATGAACACTAAAACAAGAGACAATCAACCGAACTCGAACGTGTATATACAGTGGAACATTCTGGACACCCGAAATCATTCAAGAAAGAAACAAGGACCTGCTTCAATCGTGGAAAACAAGGACACCTGAAAAGAGACTGTAGGCAGAAGAAAGACAACAACTGGCAGCCGAGAAGAAGGCCTGGTTCATCCTACCAAAAATCCCATAAAACAGGAATGAATAACTTCAATGTAGAAGTACAAAATACAAAACTTGAAAACTACCAAGTAAGTAACTCACTAGGTAAGTTAAAAATAGAGTGGCTACTGGATAGTGGCTGTACTGATCATGTCATTAATAATGTGAAATATTTTTATGAGAGTATTGAATTAAAAAATCCAATTGATGTCAAAGTAAGTGATTTCAAAGTTTTCAATAGAGAGGAAAAGATTAAAATGAAAAAGTGTATTATGTCAAAGACATGAACAGAAATCTAATTAGCTATTGTAATATTACATTTTTCTCGATTAAAATCGAATCTTCAATTCGAGATCTATAAAACTTGATAGTAAATATCAGAGTAATCGATATGTGGACAACTTTTTAACTGAGAATTTATCGTAAATAATTGTGTTGCACATTCCATGGTATCACCGAAACTGAGTAACAGAATTAACAGATGAATAGATCATTATAATAATATAGAGGATATATAAATTTAAAATAACAGTTTCGAAATAAAGTTTTATTGAGAACAAATGTAAAATGTAAATTCTAAACTTGTAATTTAATATTGGTGATGTGTTAGTAGCGTCGACACTGGTTTTGAGGTGGGGCTTTGCTCTGTACTTGTTAGGCTCTCTCTAAAAAATGGTGGCTGGCTATGTGTTCTGGTTTTGTGTTCTCTGAATATTTTTCTGTTTAAGTGAATTTTTAATGTTTTAAATTGAGTTTTGAACAGTTTTATGGTGTTCTAATTTTGTATAAAATTGTTTTGTGTGTATACAAGCCTATAGCCATTGTTTTTCAACTATATAAATGGATAAGTATTTAGCTTGTAATGATGTTAGATGCTTAAGTGTGTAAGGTATTGTTTTATTGATTTGTGTTGTATATTGCCAAAATTCTTCTGAAGATTATAAGTTGGTTGCTCTGAAAACTGGATTTCTCTTTCATAGGCAATAGATCCATTCATAGTTTATCAAGAATCTACCATTTTGGAGCCAATAACTTCCTTTAGGTTAATAGGTGAGAAATGCTATCCAACCTATTTAGGAGAAATTGGTAGCACGGCACTATTCAAAGATTACCAATGAGCATAAAATTATTTCTTGTGGTGATAATTCTAAAATATTCAACCAAGAAAATGTTCTAATAGCTATTGCCTGGAAAGTTGACAATTTGTATAAGATGGCCAGTACTATTAAATGTAAAGAGAGTAAATAGTTCAGAAGTTATTGACAAAACTGTAGATTCAAGTTTAAAAGGAAAACTGCATCGTTTGCTAGGACATGTAAACTTTATTTATCTGAAAAACATGTGTGAAAATCAGATGGTAGAAGGTTTGCCTAAAGATTTGGGTAATGAATTCATGAAATGTACGATTTGTATTGAAAATAAAATGCACAATTTGTCTTTCAATAAAAGTAGAACTAGAGCTAATGAAATACTAGAAATAGTACATACTGATTTGAATGGACCACATACTTCTACTACTGGATATTGTGGTACAAAGTACTTTCCTACTTTTATTGATGACTACAGTAAGCTAGGTAGGGTGTATACAATTAAGTCTAAGATTGAAGTGTATAATTGTTTTGTAAGCTATATAAATGAAATTGAAAACTTTACTGGTAAGAAAATTAAGAAACTAAGATGTGACAATGGAACAGAGTATATTAATTCCAAAATTTTTGACTTGGCTAGAGAGAAAGGTACGGTATTGTAATAAATGCATGCCCTCCATATGTACATGAATTGAATGGGACAGCTGAAAGATATAATAGATCTATCATGGATATGGCAAGATGTTTGTTATCAGAAGCTAGAGTTCATAAACGATTTTGGCCAGAAATAGTTTGTACTGCTGCTTATCTCAAGAATAGGACATTGGCAAACACAATTGAAAAAAAGACCCCATATGAAATAGTATTTGGCAAGAAGCCAACTAATAGACTATAGATCATCTAAACTTTTACTTGACATTCATGCCAGGTTAAAACTATGCCAATTGGCAAAACAATAATAATTAATGTCAATTAGTTTTTATATAGCTATGCCTAGATGATGGTTTTAGAATTAAAAGATTCAATTGATACTTTACACCAGCTGTAAATTTCAGAAGACAATATTATTGTTTTGTCAACTGGCATGGTATAAACCCGCCTACATTTTAGTTTTCAGGTATGATGATAGTTTGTGATTTATGCAATAGACAAACAAATATTTTATTACAGTGTTTCAATAGAAAGGAACTTTCAATAGTTATTTTTGCAACTAGTGCGCAAAGTGACAGTTTGCTGCACCGAAAGAAACGTTTACGCACGAGCCGAGCCGTAGGCGAGTGAGGAATGATGGTTTCTTGAGTGCAGCAAAGAAACTTTGCACACGTATTGCACATTAAATTTTTCCTACAGTTACCATAGAATGTGAAAAGTCAGTAATAGATGGTGAACATGTCCTATACCAAATAAAATGTTTGTTTGTGTAAATATTTAGTATTTTTAATGCTCATAATAAATATTGCAACCATTCCACAACAGAATTGTTCCAAATTCAGTTTAAATGACAATAGAATGAATATTATAAAGTTATATGAGATTCAATTATAATAATACTTCATCTACAAGAAGTCATCAGCAAAAGTGGAAATGGCCATATCACTTGTCTGGATATGTTTTTGAGCCATCAATGAGCCTCACAAACGTTATACTTCACCCGTGACTAACAGTTTAATATTTTGCAGCGAAACTTTGATTATACTTATATGGTGCCCATTAATTTGTTTTATTGATTAATTTGTCTATGCGATCAAAGCTCTAAGCTTATGTTTTAATTTTTCTATCAATGTGAATAAATTAATAAGCTAATATGCCCAGGACTGATTAAGGATTAGGCTGGTGATCAGCCCTCAGGACAGACTTAAGTCTAACCTGACCATTCTATGAAATTTTCATGTGTACTATTTATTCCAGTTCCAAATATCCTCAAGTTTGAGTCTGAATGATATATTATACACAATTAGTGTAAAAATATAGTTTCAGCTTGTTTTTTCTTGTAAATACATTAGTAAACGTGTCAATTTGGCCTTTGTGCTTTTCTGGCCAAGCGACAAGTAGCCGCATGAAACATATAATTAAGGTTAAACTGCATTATTTAAAACGTGATTAAATTATATTATATAGACATTACATTCACCTGAAATGCTGAACTTCAATCATTCAAGTCACTGTTGAGTAAACAGTATATTGTAAATCCAGTGTTTTTGTTCATGGTATTCAATAACATCTATTCTGTAGCCTATTCTGTTTCTAATTCATCAACGGCATTCATTATAGTTGTTCTATGAAAATGTGAGGGTAGATTTTTCTGGGAGTTGAAGAACTGAATAACTTTTTTGAAGTGTAAAGCTACATATTCAGGTTTACCAACATTTCTTTTACTTTGCCGCACTCTACCGTCATAAAGCGTGTTAACTATTTTGTGTTGTTATGTTGCAAATTTGGAGTGCAGCAAAGTACTTTGCCACACTCAAATCTACATTCCCGCACTGGGTGTGGGAATAAGGTATTTTGCTTACTATAAATGATGCGGGAATGAGCACTTTTTCGGGTAACTGTAGGAAAAATAACTTTCCACTTTCATCTCATAATACTTTTTTATTACCGACGAAATTGGATTGTTATTTTCTCCATTGAAAATACTCTGACTGTCGCATATTTTAGCCAATCCTTAATAGCGTCTTCAATTTGGGTCTCAATGCCCACAGTCGACCCACAAGATGTTTTGATAGAATCTGAAACATAAGGTAATATACATTTTAATAAGAAATTCCATAAATATGGAAGCAGATGGAATTTTGCCACCACATAGGAGTTATTATTTGATACAGATGTTGCATGGTTAAAAGGGAATTGCTTTTAACAACAAGTACAGAAATTTTTCTCAAGTGCACATCTAATATTTTGTTATACACATTGATATTTTGAATCAAATGGCGAGGTGATGACTGTTTTTTAGATAAAAATAGTCCATTACTATACAATAGTCAGACGAGAAAGTCACACCAGCTGTTCGTTCAAACATTCAAATGGACTGAGAATAAAGTAAGAATATTGGGTTTCCAAGTTTTGTAGCATAGACAAATTTTAACTTGAAATACTCCTCTTTCATTAGACCTATAGAAGTAAACAAATAAGGCTCTATATAAAAACGATAATAAATTTATTTTTTAGATTTATGAGTAAAATTTAATAGTTACTGTAGGTACATACTTAGTTTTATGAAAAAAAAACAGTTGTATGCCGATATTTCAACCATTTTTTATTGGCCTACTAAATTTTGTAAACCTAGACCAAAAGTTTGAAATCACAATGAAATTAATCAGAAATATCCTTGACATATGGGTTGTAAACATGCATAAATTAATTGAAGATTTAATTTTAAAATGAACAAGTTTAAGCTAAATTTCGTCACCATGGAATGACAATATTTGGAAAATGTTATTATTTATGAGCTGAACTCCGGACACCCATTTTCAATTTCTTGGATCACCGAGTTAATTACTGAGAACTTGTTAAAAGCAATCACTTGATGTTAGCCTAAATAGACTATTTTTGAGTGCAACAGACTTTCATTGTTTGCAGGTTAAATTGGGTTATGTTTGACAAAAATTTATATTTTTTATTATATTAAGTTTGATTGAATTTCTCAACACAAGCAGTCCTGTGACAAAAACAATACATAGATATCTGTGCAGGAATCAAAGTAATTGTAATTTATTTGGAAGTTAAGTAGTAGGCTACATGTACAATACTGTACTTAAAACCAAGCTTATTGTATTATATTAATTTTTAATATTTTTAATTAGAGACCTCTAATTTAACAAATATTTATACCTAACCCTAACCTCAAATGTAAACATATGTTCAACACACAATATTTGTTTCCAAGTTTAGACAATAAATCACCAAACAATCTCATTTTTTTAATAAAAATAATAAATTAAATAAACTTACCAAGTCAAAGTGGAATGGCTTCTAAAAGAGTTCACAGCTTTCATCAACGTGATGAGAATTCAAACATGAAATGGCGTCGATCAGTCGATTGTCGGTGAGGAGAGTTGCTAGATCCATTTTGTGTAACGTACAGTGACTAGATAAAGACAGTGTGGCCATTGGAAATATTTTTTCCCGCCGCCGCCATGAAGATTCCATCTGTTTGAATCTTATACAGGATCTTATATGAGACTTCAAGTAAAATCGCTCATTCATATTTAATAAAGCATTCCTTCTTGAATACAAACTCAGTTACAATGTCCACTAAGCATTTTATAATTTTAAAAATTGTATTCTGGGCCTTGGAACAGTAAATGGAGGATAAAATAACCTTGATGAAAGGATGCCTCCCGTAACCTGATAGGTTCCCACACAATAGGTAAACTTACTGACAAATTACTTTTCCTGATTAGAAAAAGCAGATATAGGTGAACCCCGCTCAAGTTGATGAGAATTAGATAATATAATTTTCATAATTATTGAAACATAATAAATATTGAAATTGCTAGGTACTTATCTATATTTTCATCAACAATTTTTGTTAAGTTGAAACCTACCTCAATAATCTCAAAAATTCAAGTTATCACTCAACTTTTTAATTAGTCATGTCATTTTTATATCTGACTTTCATAAGAAGTTAACATGTTTTTCATAGAAAAACTGATATAACTTAATTCCCATGACAAGACAGGACAAAATTATAGTTGAAAGCCAAAAAGACTGAGGAAAATAGAATCATGCTCATCAAAATCCTATGGTCCATATTTTTATATTGTAATAGTACGATGTCATGTGAAATGAAATAGGTATTATTATAGGGGTGTACACGATGCATAATATATGCTATTCTGCTAGTTGGTGGAATTTGTACCATGAATAAGTTAATCAGCTGGCAGCTGTCCATTATCATCTTGCATTTCCTGATGCAACGGGGAATTTAAATGAAATTGTCAGGATAGCAGAATAGCATATTTATGCACCGTGAACACCCCTAATGTTTTCTTTCTTATTATATTAGGCAGATGATTATGCAATAGAATTGTAACAGTCTTAAGCCGCGTTTACACTATGTAACTTTGTTATACAACTTTTGATTGAAAAATGAGTTTATGAATAAGCTCTCATAATATTATCAGCTGATGATTCTACTCCCCCCTCACCTATTTCACCGAATTCTGTAACTTATTACAGGTTACCCACTTCATGTGGGAAAGGAAACATTTGTTATATAACATCATTTTATACATTTAACCTTCTTGTTCCAATATTATAAAACACGAATTTGTAACATTTCTATTGAACTTGATATATCAAAGTTTTATAACAAAGTTACATAGTGTAAACGCAGCTTTACAGTCTAATAATATTTATAGCAACATGTCAACCTTCTATAAGTGTATGGGTGAACATTTGAGCATAAATTAGAATACAAAGAACATAATATTATACATTTTTATTGATATACTGTAATTCAACAAGAATTAATTATTTAGTATTAATTATCAAGAATTAACTCATCAGAAAGGAGAACTACAATAAAACTGTACAGTAAGTTATGGTTGCATTGCTTGCCAAAAACATATTTGCTAAAAAGAATAGTGATGGAAGGATGCCTCCCGTAACCTGATAGGTTCCCACACAATAGGTAAACTTACTGACAAATTACTTTTCCTGATTAGAAAAAGCAGATATAGGTGAACCCCGCTCAAGTTGATGAGAATTAGATAATATAATTTTATAATTATTGAAACATAATAAATATTGAAATTGCTAGGTACTTATCTATATTTTCATCAACAATTTTTGTTAAGTTGAAACCTACCTCAATAATCTCAAAAATTCAAGTTATCACTCAACTTTTTAATTAGTCATGTCATTTTTATATCTGACTTTCATAAGAAGTTAACATGTTTTTCATAGAAAAACTGATATAACTTAATTCCCATGACAAGACAGGACAAAATTATAGTTGAAAGCCAAAAAGACTGAGGAAAATAGAATCATGCTCATCAAAATCCTATGGTCCATATTTTATATTGTAATAGTACGATGTCATGTGAAATGAAATAGGTATTATTATAGGGGTGTACACGATGCATAATATATGCTATTCTGCTAGTTGGTGGAATTTGTACCATGAATAAGTTAATCAGCTGGCAGCTGTCCATTATCATCTTGCATTTCCTGATGCAACGGGGAATTTAAATGAAATTGTCAGGATAGCAGAATAGCATATTTATGCACCGTGAACACCCCTAATGTTTTCTTTCTTATTATATTAGGCAGATGATTATGCAATAGAATTGTAACAGTCTTAAGCCGCGTTTACACTATGTAACTTTGTTATACAACTTTTGATTGAAAAATGAGTTTATGAATAAGCTCTCATAATATTATCAGCTGATGATTCTACTCCCCCCTCACCTATTTCACCGAATTCTGTAACTTATTACAGGTTACCCACTTCATGTGGGAAAGGAAACATTTGTTATATAACATCATTTTTATACATTTAACCTCTTGTTCCAATATTATAAAACACGAATTTGTAACATTTCTATTGAACTTGATATATCAAAGTTTTATAACAAAGTTACATAGTGTAAACGCAGCTTTACAGTCTAATAATATTTATAGCAACATGTCAACCTTCTATAAGTGTATGGGTGAACATTTGAGCATAAATTAGAATACAAAGAACATAATATTATACATTTTTATTGATATACTGTAATTCAACAAGAATTAATTATTAGTATTAATTATCAAGAATTAACTCATCAGAAAGGAGAACTACAATAAAACTGTACAGTAAGTTATGGTTGCATTGCTTGCCAAAAACATATTTGCTAAAAAGAATAGTGATGGAAGGAGTTGATTCTTTGCCACTTTATATCTATGAGTTGCCACTTTTTAGTTCTATGAGTTGATATAATTTATTACATGACGATTTCATCATAACTATCAGATCATATTATATTCATCATGACTATTATATTCGAAACAATTATTATGACAATAAGAAACTGCCAACAAATTCATAGACGACCTAATCTTATCTATCTATCTATACATCATGACTATTTTATAATATAAATAAAATGAACTGCCTAATTAATTTAAGGTTATGCATATAGTATGTATCAATCTATTCATAATTACTATCTATCTACTTACCTACATAATATATATTTCACCTATCTATCAATCTAATCATCATGACTATTATCAATTTAATAGAATTAGCTATCTCAAGGAAAGCATATTATAATAATTGTCAATCTACTATCTATCTATTCATCTCATACCCTACATAATTATATTATAGGCTATCAGGCTATCTATCTATCTATCTATCTATCTATT
>NW_024090846.1:0-24522 GCF_014356525.2 Nilaparvata lugens
CAGGGATGAGACCTAGTGCAATCGAATTTTTATATCATAATTCATAAAGCTACTATGTTCCAAATTTCGTGAAAATCGTTAGAGCCGTTTTTGAGATCCGTTGGACATGAATAACCATATAAATAACCAATATATAAATATATACATAAATTGCTCGCTCAATATAATAGGATTCATAAAACTAGCACGTTCCACGAGCTCCGCATGAGTCTTATTCAAAACTTGATAAACTGAAAACTTGACCTATTGAAATCTTGAAGAATTTAAAATAGGCCTATAACCATCCTCGGTGAATTAAAAATTCTTATGCAAAATTTCAAGTTAATCAGTTGAGTAGTTGAGACGTGATGATGCGTCAAACAGGAATTGTCTATCCCGCAAGTGTAGAGCCAGTTCTTTCCTTTATTATAGTATAAATTATTCATTATATATTACAAATTGGTTGAATACTGAACCTCAATTCGCACACGACGAAATTCTCAGCTTTTTTTCCAAGGATGAATAATATTATCCTTTTAATGTCCTTCAGCGAGTATTCCAATGGATGAGACCCAGTGCAATCTATTTTTATATCATAAACCTACTATGTTCCAAATTTCGTGAGAATCGTTGGAGCCGTTTTCTAGTTCCGGTTATATACAGACAAATAAACATATAAACAGAAATTACTCGCTTAATAATATAGGATTTAAATTTGTCACATGATTTTAATTGGTATCGTAGTTGGATATCAATCAACCAGTGCAAGTTTTCAATTGATGCTCAACATTGATTAATGCATCAACATGGAGCGATGAACTGCTTGATTAGCATCTGACCTGACCTAGTGTAATATTGATTTTATGGAGCCTGGTGGTTATTTCAGGCATTACCTGGACATGTTGATGCTTTCAACTTGATACATGAAGGATTTTACTTGATACATGTTGCATATAACTTGATACGTGTTGCATATAACTTGATACGTGTTGCATATAACTTGATACATGTTGCATATAACTTGAAATTTAATATCTTGCATTATAGTGAGGTCCACGATATAATGGCAGTGAATAAAGATAGAAAAATAGTGATGCCGATTCTTTGCAAAATCAATTATTTTCTACACTGTCAAAACATAATTGGCATCATTGTGGACCTAGAAAAGGATCGTACCCCGGCTTTGTAGAAAATAGACAAGGAAATACAAAACCAAAGTGATCAATACTGTCATTATAACGTGGATCTCACTATAGGCTATAACCTGATACATGTTGCATATAACTTGATACATGATGCATATAACTTGATACATGTTGCATATAACTTGATACATGTTGCATATAAATGATACACAGTGCTTGGTACAAAATAAGACTATTCCATAGAGAAAATATAGCATAAGTAGATATTTCATGACATAAGTCTTTTATGTTCCAAATTTCAAGCCGATTTTTGTTGGTCTTAAACTTATTGTTTCAAACTCAAGCAGATTGCTGTTCACTACTGTCGATTATTACTGTTTTGTTGGTGTGAGAGTGTAAGAACGGCACAGTATGAGAGACTACCAGCGTCTCATAGCTTCACAAAAATGACCTACTATGACTATCGGCTTGAGTTAACAGTGAAATTAGGACATAAACAACCTTTACTATGGAATATCTTCTCATGCTATCTTTTCATCTTTTCTTTTCTGTAGAGAATTACTACTAGGAAGGATATTTTGAATATTCTTTCCAAATAATGGACATTGATATGTCCAAAGCTCCGCCAATTTATGTAGATGCATTACAACATTATCTTGTATAGTTATGCCAAATTGATTTTTTTTCATATCATTAGACAGTTCAATAATCATTTTCTTAGATTATGTTATGTAAATTCATCTAAAACTTTGCTGTATTGTAAGCTATTGTATAAGTTTATACGCCAGTATATATTGTAATCTACATGAAAAAGTACTCAATCAATCAAACGATTCTCTAAGAATATATCCATACGGTGTGAACTACAACGTTCCATTGATTCACATATAATGTAATTAAAGTTGTGGATTTCAAAATCAGTGGGTCCACAACAGTTCAAGAGCGAGTTCTCCAGCCCAGGGGGCTCAATAGTTTAATCACGGTTGGATCAAGGTATTTCTCGTGCAATCGGCAGTTGAACTCAGAAATGTTATGAGGTATACAGGTACATTCCAGTCACTGGCGCCACCTAACGGCAGAATTGAGAACTAGCCTACACCAGTAGTCGTTCGAATCATCCAACCAGAAGTTAAGAGAGCTGGAAGGCGTGGCTTGCTGTCATTGGTCCGTTAGTCCTACGTCATGATTTTGGCATTCTCCATCAGTCCCACTCTCTTCTACGCTCACTCCCTCACACACACTTTCTCTGTCATATTTATTTGGCTCTTTTTGTTTAATCGGGTATTGGAAAATGTAATACTAGCTTACTTCCGCCAGAGATGACAGTAATAATAAAACAATGGACGACAGAAATAAATATAGTTTTCTTTACTCTTTGCTTCCGCATACCACACTTACTCAAACTCACTCTTCCTCTCTTCTCTCTCCCACTCTCCCCCCTATTTGCTCTCTCCCCTCTTCCGTATTTTAGTCTATCACTCTCTCTTCGGAATGCATCTCCTAGAACCTTTTAGAATACTCCACTCTTGAAAATCACAATACCATAATTAATCTTATATAGTAAAGTCCACGTTATAATGGCAGTGGAGGAAGATAGGTGAACAGCGTTGCCGATTATATGCCTTGCCACTGTCTGCTATTGAAGATAGCTGAATATCTAATGTAATATTATCTGTTCATTCAAGTTTTGAATAATCGATTAACAATCAAGAAAAAACATTATTCAATGATTAAATAATGCATTCTCATGATTATGAATAACTATTTTGTTAATTATATTTCTACTTGTTCAAAAACGATCTGGCAAAGTTGCGGAGCTAGAGAAGGATAGCGCTCGCTATCTGCTTTGTCGAATGATAGACAAGAATAGCAGCACCAAAGTTAATCAAATACTGCCATTATAACGTGGACCACACCGTAGGTTATAGGTATTGATTTTTTTTATCTGTCTGTACTCTCTGAATGGTTTTTGTACTATCTTCGTAGTATTCTCCCTCTTCTTGCTCGCTCTATTCTGTGAGTTGCACTATTTCTGTCTCTTTTGTTTTCTAGGAGTGCATGCTTCAGCGTAGACCTGGAGTGATACTCCAGCTGCTCCTTGCTGGTGGATCCTATAAGGACAGAAAATTCAAATGTAAGTAGTCTGTCTCTCTCTTTCTTCCACAATTTGTTCTAAAGTACACCTACTCTTTCAGAATTTATTATGAAATATTGCTATCAAATATATATTTTTCTCTTCCGCATATTCAGAATCTATTTGAAATAGTGCTACTGTTATCAAATATATTTTCCTCACTCTTATAATTATATTTTTTATCATATAATTTTTAAATGTTTCTCATCTCAAAGCCTTAATTCTCAAAAAATGTTTCATTCTCTAATACTGATTTGAATGATCTCTTGTATAGTGAGGTCCACGTTATAATGGCAGTGGAGAAAGATAGGAGAAAAACGTTTCCGATCCTCTGTCTTGTCAATGCCTTCTATAGACGGTAGCTGATACAGGTTTATTGATGTAATATTAACGGTTCATTCTTGTTTTAAAAAATCAATTATATTTTATTAAGCAAAAAATTCTATTTTTCAATAATTTCATAATGAATTTCCATGATTAAGATTTAATATTTTGTTAATTAATTATTGATTCTACATTGTTGAAAGACGATCTGACAACAGAACAAAGTGAAAAAGAGATAGCGCTATCCGCATTGTTGAATGATAGACAAGGATAGCAATATTTATTTATTCATATGCAAATACAATTCAGGTAAAAACAACAGGCATTTGCCCAAAACTGCTTCAAACCTTAATTTGGAATACAATCTAAAGGTTATGCTACTTACGTAACTTAAATGATATTCGTACACAATTTGAGTCCAAAAATGTATCTACTACAATTTTGAATTTATTAAGTTGATCAATTTCCAATACGAATCCAAACAAACTCTTCCTTCACAATTGCAAAAAATATTGAAAATTTCACTCAAATCCACAACTCATGTAAACATCAACTCATACTATTGGTAATCAAACACTGCCATTATAACGTGGACCTCACTATAGGAACTTTTATCGCACCTCTAAATTTACAATATTTGGAATGTAAATAGACTTTGGACTGTGCTCTATCCTGTTTTATCCATTCATCTATCCGATTTGATAGTACTCCTTTTAGAAATATCTCCCTTTTTCAGCATCTCATTGTCTATGTTCAACAATTTCTAATTATTTGATATTTATTCTACAAATTCCTTCGTAGTACATTTTTCCAGCTTACTTACAATGCAATAAAGCTTATGATACAATACTAGAGCTTTCTTCTTCTGGTGCCTATCCGTTAGGCTACTGAATATTGGCGATCATTCTGGCAATTATAAATTTACAGATGGTAATCACTAAGATATTGCATTTATTCAAATGCAAATGGATTAATTATCATCATTATAAACGAAATCCAAATAAATGCTGCAAATCATCACTGAGGTCCTTCAACTGCAAATATTGACAATAGGGTTAACAGCTAGATAGGAATTCGATAACAAATTCTAGGGCATTCATTCATTCCCGGGCTGACAAATAATTTTTCCTCTACCTACTGTCTAAAGTACTTACTTTACTCCCTGAAACCTAATACTAAAGTGTCACTTTTTTCGCTTTTTGAATAGAAAAACTCCCTAGGGAGTAAAAGTGACTCCATTTAAATAACATGGGAGCATCTCTATTTTGAAACTTACATTGTAATAGGTTAGAAGGTCTAAGCTCAGATGAGAAAGCATAATAGAGGTGTCTGTCATTGAGTCAACTGAATTCAATACTCATGAAATATATGTTTGTATGATATTATATTCTTAATTAGTAGAATTAAAAATTTATACAATTTTTAACACATTTTATCTATTCAAAATACCAGCCAACAAATTTTTTGATCTGCAATTCAAATCTGAACCGCGTGATCTGGAGTCAGCCATTTTTGGTAGCTGCCCGCTGATATAATTGTTACAACTTTTGCCGATAGATAGCGCAATCGGCAGTGACAATCAACGACCCGTTTTTAGGTTTTAGATTTAGGTTATGTTGTTAGGAATCATTGTCACCAATACGTAAGTTATTGGAATGATTTTATTTGCAGTTTCTATAAAAAAATGTAGATGGGGAAAATGTTGTGTACATCACGAGCGAAAATACTTTTTTCTCCCTCAGGAAAATTGCTGCCCTCGGCTTTGCCTCGGGCTTCAAACTTTTTCCTACAGGGAGAGAAAGTCGTACTTTTCACTCTAGATATACAAATAACTATTTTGTCATACTCAATTGCAGCTGTTTTCCATGCATGAATGAGCTGGTAACAGCTGTTTGCAGAACAAGAAACATGTGATTTTCAGTACAGCATACGATACTGTAAATAGATCATATGTTCTCTTTATAGTCGAGTATGTTAGGACTCTACTGAGTCCTATAGCATATGAGTAATTAATATACTAACTCAAATAATTAAAGAACTCATTTAAGGAAATTTAACTTATTATATCAATCAATAAAAGAATAAGGATTTTCGAGTTATAAGAACTTATCTGAGATCTTATAATTAAGGCCTTCATTATTTTATTTGAGCTCGAAGTCTGTTATGAACTAGGCGCTACAGGCTAGGTCATGCTTATAGAATGCAGTAGCTCGAGCAGCAGCAGGTAATGGTTTCTGTTTCTCAGCAATATTATTCTCTCTCAGATAAATATGACAAAAAATATTGTACGTAACTTGTACGGTAATGTATTTACCGCATTCGTATGATAATTCTGCCCTCAACTACGTTTCGGGCAGAAACAATCATACTTATGCGGTAAATTATCGTTACCGGACTTGTTACGTAAAGTAGTATTTGAATAGTAGCGCTCATAGAATTTCCATCTAGGTTTTTACCCTGTTGTCAAAATTTGCAGTTGCAGAAGTCTTCGGGGTGATTTGCAGCATTTAGTTTGGATTTTCGTTTGAGTTATAATTGATTATAACTTTTTCGACAGCCGCTCTGAAAAGTTCCGGGGTGGACACTGCAAACCATGACCTCAAATTCTTCAACCTGGAAATTCGTCTTCTACTAACGCCTCTCCTGCCAAGAACTTCACCTTGTAGTACACATTATAACAACTGATATTCAGCTCCATTCCTAATAATGTGTCCGAGATACTCCAAATTTCGTTTTTCAACAGCACTATTTTCGCCTCCCGATAACACTATGGCTCAACTCACACTTACGTGACTCAGGTCGAGAAGAGACTCGACTCTAGTCGAGAGCATGTGTTTCCAAATGGTGAAACTCAGACCAGTCGACTCCAGTTTCTGCGACGTCACCATTTGAAAACACAATCATGATCTCGACTAGAGTCGAGTCTCTCTCGACCTGAGTCTTCTTATTGAGTTGTTGAAAAACCCTGTTGTTGGAAATTTTGTCCAACCATGATATTTTTACTTCCCTTGCCCTATACCAAAGGTAAGGAAAGTATTGCTTTCCGAAAAAAAATTAAGGTACCCCAATTTCTAAATTTCTATACGTTTCATGGTCCCCTGAGTCCAAAAAAGTGGTTTTGGGTTTGGACTGTATGTGTTTGTGTGTGGTGTGTGTGTGTGTGTGTGTGTGTGTGTGTGTGTGTGTGTGTGTGTGTGTGTGTGTGTGTGTGTGTATGAGTGTATGTGCGTCTGTGTGTGTGTGTGTGTGTGTATGAGTGTATGTGTGTCTGTGTACACGACATCTCATCTACCAATTAACGGAATGACTTGAAATTTGGAACTTGAGGACCTTACAGAATGAGAATCCAACACGAACAATTTCGATCAAATGCAATTCAAGATGGCGGCTAAAATGGCAAAAATGTTGTAAAAAACAGGGTTTTTCACGATTTTCTCGAAAACAGCTCTAACGATTTTAAGCTCATTTATACCTAGAATAGTCATTTATAAGCTCTATCAACTGCCACAAGTCTCATATCTGCAAAATTTCAGGAGCTCCGCTTCATCTACGCAAATTTGGATTTTAGATTCTCAATTATCAGACTTCAGATACAATACAAACAAAAAATTCAAGTGGATAAGATTGAGCATGAAAATCTCTACAAATTATGTCCAGTAACATTTTCACTTAAAATTGAAATAAGCTCGAAATTCGAGAGAATGTGATTATTCAATTTCAAACTGTTGGCAACTGTTGATTCTATTAAGACATTCACTATGAAGAGATAGCAGACCTCGTGTGTATCCAGCGTTATTGTCCTGTCACCAGCTGGCTCAGATCTCTGAATGGTAGACTTGAGATGCGCATGAACACTAGCGTCAGGTGATCAATTTTCATAACGGCAAGGAACGTTGTGTGAGTGCGCCACACCAGATTTTTATTGTTCGGTAGCAAAGTTAGTAAACAGTTTTGTCTACTAATGTTGGTTTGGTAGAGCTTTACCATAGAGAAACAATAGCGTGAGTAGATATCCCATGGTATAAGGTGTTTATGTCGCAGCTTTTACTGTTATCTCAAGCCGATTACTGTTGATTATTGTCAAATTTTACTGTTTTGTTGGGGTGAGAGTGTAAGAACGGCACAATATTAGAAACTACCAGTGTCACACAGCTTAACGGGAAAGAATTACATGAACTATCAGCTTGAGATAACAGTAAAAAGTTGCGACATAAACGTTCTATACCACGGGATATCTACTTATGCTATTGTTTCTCTATGGCTTTACATACAGCTGATAATCTTGAGTTGAAACATGTAATGGAGTAATGGAGTTCGAAAGGTAAGTTCCTCGAAAAATCATCCGAAAACAGAACTTGAATTACGAGAACTTCTCTACTCTTTGTGTTGTGTCACGAATAACAGCGTTATGTCAGGAATTCTCAATCATGTCCCATGTCACAAATTCATGAATGGGGAACGGAAGAAGAGGCCAAAGGTAGAATGAGAAGTCAATACACGAAAGTAGAATGTGTATTTGTCAAGCTCTTCTCTCCTATTTGCACAACGAAAACTTGAAAATCTTCCCAAATTCTATTGAGAGACATTTTTCTAGCGAGATTCATTCTTAACGGTCAGTATTATTTGAATGGGGAGCATTGATGCTATTCATGAGGAATACTGACAGTTTTGAGTGAATTTCACTGTAGGGTATCGAATATTCATTTGGTAAACATAGGAAGGTTACATAGAATCTGATGTTCAGTAGAATAGTATATTAATTTTTCTCTTGTATGTCCTTATCTTCTATAATATAATGAAGGAAAGAAGAAAGAAGAAGAGAAGAAGAAGAAGAGAAGAAGAAGAAGAAAGAAGAAGAAGAAGAAGAAGAAGAAGAAGAAGAAGAAGAAGAAGAAGAAGAAGAAGAAGAAGAAGAAGAAGAAGAAGAAGAAGAAAAAAACGAAGAAGAAAAAGGAAAAAATAAATAAATTTCTCATATAGATTCTTAATTTACCGAGAATGGCTATGGCCTTTTTTTAAACTCATCAAGATTTCAGTTAGTCAAGTTTTCAATCAGACCCTTGCGGAGCACGGGTTACCTGCTAGTATGATATAATAAGCTTATCATCTTCAGCTGATGAAAAGTGAACGTTGTGTGTTAGTAACTAATATCGGGGACCGAGCTTTGCTCTGGAGTACAAAAGCATAAAACATTTATTACGAAAGAAGAAACTATAATATAACATTAATACTGAAATGTTCTATCTAATCACAGTAAATTGAGATTTATTCCCAAAGGGAAGGCAGGCCCTCACAAAGGCCCAGTTGCACAAAAGCCGGTTGAATTTCAATCCTGATTAACTTCACGTGAACCAAATCAGAGAAGACCATTTCAAAAAGATGGATCTACTGGAATTAATCAGGATTGAAAATAACCCGGATTTTTTGCAACCGGCACTAAGAACCTGATTGAATGATTACAAAAGTTCAACAGCTGAGTCATAATTTTGACACAGTCCACACATGAACTTGCTCACTCACATCCATCACCAACAGACGACGAAATAATTATCCTTTTAATGTCCTTCAGCGTGTTTTCCAAGGGATGAGACCTAGTTCTCTATATCATAAACCTACTATGTTCTGAATTTCGTGAGAATCGTTAGAGCCGTTTTCGAGATCCGGTGAAATACAAACATATACATCTAAGCATCTGAACATCTGAACATCTAAATATATAAACAAAAGTTGCTCGTTCAATAGTATAGGATACATTGGAACTTGACAAACATCAATCTTCAACCTTGATTAACCTTGACCGCCGTTAAAGGACAATCAATCAACTTCACTTGTGAATACAATTACCTCACTAAATCCAAGATCAATCTTTAACCGTGATCAACCTTGACCGCCGTTGAACAACAATCTATCAACTACACTATTATAGTGAATACCCTACAAATTCAAAGGTATTCTAATCATTAAGGTATCCTCTACACATCATTAGCTAGCCCCTCTACAGTGAATATATACAATTCACTCTAGAATCCATACATTCACTCCAGACTAAAGCCATACAATGGAGTCACAGTTATAATGGCAGTGTTTGATTAGCATTGGTGTTGCTATCTTTGTCTATCATTCGACAAAACAGATAGTGCCATCCTTTTCTAGTTACGCAACGTTTTCAGATCGTTGTTTAACAATGAAGAAGCATAAACATTGATTAGCATTGGTAGTGCTATCCTTTTCTAGCACCGCAACGTTTTCAGATCGTTGTTTAACAATGAGGAAGCATAATATAAGAAGCATAAACATTGATTAGCATTGGTGTTGCTATCCTTGTCTATCATTCGACAAAGCAGATAGTGCTATCCTTTTCTAGCTACGCAACGTTTTAAGATCGTTGTTAAACAATGAAGAAGCATAATCAATCACCAAAATATTTAATATCAATTATGCACATTTATTATTCAATCATTGAAAAATATATTTCCTTGACGAATAAAATATAATTGATTATTCTAAACAAGAATTAACAGTTAACATCACATTAGATATACCGGTATCAACTATTCTCCATAGAACGCAGTGGTAAGGCAGATAATCGTATGTATATATCCTTGACGAATAAAATCTAATTGATAATTTCAAACAAGAATTAATAGTTGATATTATATCGAATTCATACAGGTAACAACTATCCACTATAGAAGGCAGTGTCAAGGCAGAGAATCGGCGACGCTCTTCTCCTATCTTTCTCCCCTGCCATTATAACGTGGACCTCACTATAGTTGAAGTCTATCTTCTACAAGCAGCAATACTGAGATTTACTGCGCTCTGTCAGAATTGTTTGAATGGCAAGCCTTGATGTAAATTAGTGAGGAAAACTGACAGGTTTAAGTGAATCTTACTAGAGTGACATCAACTTCGAACTGTCAGCATTGTTTAAATGGGGAGCATTGATGTTATATAGTAAGGAATACTGACAGAATTAAGTGAAACTTACTAGAGTGACATCAACTTTTAACTGTCAGTATTGTTTAAATTGGAAACTTGATGTTATAAAGTGAGGAATACTGACAGATTAAAGTGGATCTGACAACGTTAGAGACCAGGTTCACACAGGTCGTTTCTCGTTTGCGCTTGCCTTTCAACGTCAGCGTAAATAATTAGTTTTGCCGACAGTGTGTGAGAGCCTTGTCTCAGATTGATTGATTGATTAAACGGCTCAGAATTGATTGAGAACGACTGATCGATTGAATTGGGAGTTAATCTCCCCGATTATTGGGTGGAAGGGTGAACAAAACTAGTGCTTTTAGTTTAACAAGATTGATCTGGAAGAACTAATTTGTCATTCTTGTATTGATGTGATATTATATATTATTTGATATATTCAAACTTTTTTGTTCAATTCTTCTTCCTCGATGTTAATCTTCTTCTTCTCCTTTCTTCTTCTTCTTCTCTTCTTCTTCTTCTTCTACTTCTTCTTCTTCTTCTTCTTCTTCTGCTTCAAATCTTAAAGGAACTTGTTTTTCGGGACCAAGTTTCGCGTATTTCGTCACATATCTTAAAAAAATTACCGTGGCGGTCTAGAAACGGTTTTATTCAATTTCTCAGTTCATTTTACATGAGGTACGCTGAATTTAGCTTCTCAATTACCAGCCAACAAATACCCGTAGGGCTGGGAAACTGAAATTCAGACGAAGTCTTTCACCCTGCATAACTTGGTAACCAAGCATTTTCGGACCTATCTTATCTTGAACTTTTTTCTTCTTTTGATGTGAGGAATCACCCCCTGGCTTATGTGCACCTTTTTACAGAGCACCTTGTATAGAGGAGAAGCTCCTTGCTTGTAATGTAGTAGTGTATTGCTGGAATACTCTGTCAAAGGTTAAAGGTCGAAGGTTAGAGGTTAAATGTTAAAGGTGACACATCTCAGGTACTGTATCACTCTGGCGACATTAATGAATTCACTCTCAAACATAACTCTCTTATTTCAATACAATTCCTTGAAACATGAATTCGATTGGTTCCAGATTCCACTGACTTCATGAGCTTGAGAAAATAATGATCTCGGGATTAGATGATTCAGAATGATATAGTGAGGTCCACGTTATAACGGCAGTGGAAAAAGATAGGAGAAAAACGTAGCTGAACCTCTGTCTTGTCAATGCCTTCTATAGACGGTAGCTGATACAGGTTTATTGATGTTATATTAACGGTTCATTCTCGATTAAAATAATCATTATATTTTTCAATAATTTCATGATGAATTTTTATAATCAAGATGAAATATTTTGTTAATTTATTATTAATTCTATACAAATATAATATTAATAAATGAAGAAGATGAATAGGAAGAAGAAGAAGAAGAAGAGGAGTGAGAATGTCACCAGGAAAGAGCTTTCCTTGCACTGAAAATGACATGTAACTTGATATTCACTTGAAAAGCAACCATCCCTTCAGCCTATCGTCCTCTTCTTCTTCTGCTTCAGTCTTCTTCTTTTCCTTTTTATTTTTCTTCTCCTCCTTCTTCTTCTTCTTCTTCTTCTCCTCCTTCTCTGATTCCACTTTCACCCCAGCTTCGTTCCTTTGCAAACACAATCATCTCAATGAATAATGTCCCCAACAAACAGAGATCGCCTTTCAATTGCTTTCTGATTGAAAGAATAGTAGAGCCCCAATAGAAAGTGTTTGTCATGCGTCAGTAGAATTTTTTCAGAATTTATTGATTTCAATTTCTTAGGGTGATGCCCACATCAGCTCTAGGCTTGTGCGTAGGTAATGAGACGGATGATAATAAGACATAGATGGACTCATTGTCTTAGGTGGACTCCGAACCACCGGGAAGCGTTTTTACGACTCATGAATTATATTTAGAGGAATTCGCTCAAGCGGTCACCCTTCCAATGGGAGTAGCAAGCGCATGTTTCTTAACTTACCCAATTGAAGTATAAAAAATTAGGGGGAAAAAAGCTTTGGTGAGGTCCACGTTATAATGGCAGTGGAGAAAGATAGGAGAGAAACGTTGCCGAAACTCTGTCTTGTCTTGATCGCCTTCTAGAGACGGTGGCTGTTACATGCTTATTGATGTAATATTAAGTGTTCATTCTCGTTTAAAATAATCAAATATATGTTATTAAGCAAGAAAATATTTTCTTCAATAGTTTCATAATGAAAATGAAATATTTTGTTGATTAATTACTAATTCTACATTGTTAAAAGACGATCTGCCAACAGAGAAAAGCGAGAAAGCGATAGCGCTAACCTCTTTGTTGTATGATAAACAAGGATAGCAATACAAATTCCCAATCAAACACTGTCATTATTATTTTTTTTTATTTCATTGAGAAATAACAATTATAATAAATATAATATGATTGGGAGAAGACAACAGGCATAGCCCAAAACTGTATTCTCCCAAATTTTCACAAATAAAAGTTTCAAAAAAGAATAAGGTTAAGATTTCACTTTCGTTTCAAAAAGTCCAATTTCCATGGCAAAACTAATGACTAAACTAAAAATTTTGATTTTTGATATTTAAAAACTGATTGAAAACAAAAATATTTCACTCAAATCTCTACAAATTGGAAACTTTTGAGTAATTTTGCAAAATTGGAGCCCAGAAGAAACACAACTTCACTATTAGCACAGCTGATTCATTTATTTATTATAACGTGGACCTCACTATAGAACGGCTAAAAAGAAGAGAAGGAGGAGAAAAGGAACAGTAAAGAAAGAAAAAGAGGGAAAACAAGGAGTAAAGAAGTGAGGAGGAAGAAGAGGGAAGTGAGGAAGAAGAAGAAGAAGAAGAGGAGTAGAATTCCATGAATGTCACTCTTAGAAGATTGATGAATGATTTTTTTCTCCCTCACTCTCTCTCACTCCCTCACACTCTTTCCGTCCCACGCGCTCTCTCTCTCTCCTCTATCATACCAGTATACCCTACCCCTCTATCTCAAACTCCCCCACTACTCTCTCTATCACTCAAAAAAACAACTCCCCAGCCACATTATGAACCCAGTGGTGTCATGGATGCCCATTAATCTGTCCCCCACACGTCATGAGAACGGCTGTCATAAGCCGTCGGACCACACTATAAAATAATATCATCAGTCATAAACGTCACAGTAATTGTTTACGATTTATTATTTCGGACAAACCAATGAATTAATCTGACAGCTTTATGACAGACTTGGGTGAGTGGTCAACTGTTGAGAAGGAATTCTTCCATCAAATATTTGGGGCATGTTTGAGTATGAAGAAGAGAGAAAGAAAAAGGCAGAGGATGTTTATCATACGAAAAACAAGGAGAAGACAAGAAAGGAGAAGAAGCTGTAGTAAGAGCAAGAAGAGGATGAAGAGGAAGAAGAAGAAGGCAGGAGGAGAAGAAGAAGAAGAAGAAGAAGAAGAAGAAGAAGAAAAGAAGAAGAAGAAGAAGCAAGAGAATGTGGTCGAGTTACAGTGAACAGCTGATGTGTTCACTCACACCTCTAAGACATGGAAAAATAGAATCATGTGAAGCGGGTTGCCGATATAGCGCCTAACATTCAATTATTACTTTCCTTGCCCTATTACCATAGGTAAGGAAAGTATTACTTTCCAAAAAAATTAAGGTACTCTAATTTCAAGTTTTCTTTACGTTTCAAGGTCCCCTGAGTCCAAAAACATGATTTTTGGGTGTTGGTCTGTGTGTGTATGTGTGTGTTGTGTGTGTGTGGTGTGTGTGTGTGTATGGTGTGTGTGTGTATGTCTGTGAACACGATAACTCCATTCCTAATTAACCGATCGAGTTGAAATTTTAAACTTAAGGTCTTATACCATGAGGATCTGACAATTAGAAATTAAATAGAATCAATTCAAGATGGCGGATAATTACTAAAAAACCATGTTTTTCACGTTTTTCTCGAAACCGCTCTTAAGCTGCGTACACATATACGCTCTTCCAACCCGCACCGAGCACGCTCCTCCCTCGTACCGCCCTCGTACCGCCCTCGTTTCCTCCATCGAACTACAGTCGCGCCGCCCACGCACCCATCATGAACGTTACGGAAGATGTTAGATCTTCTCGCGTTCCCCGGTTGAACACTCTTGCTCCCCGGTCGATCATCAATCGCTCTGCTGGAGTGACGTTCGTTGCGGAGCAGAGCGAAAGTCTGTACGCACCTTAACGATTTTCTTCAAATTTATACCATGGAGCTATTCATAAGCCCTATCAACTGACATGAGTCTCATTCCTGGGAAATTCCAGGAGCTCCGTATATTATTGAGAAAATGGCGGATAATGACTACAACACCTGTTTTTCACGATTATTAACACACATACACACACACACACACACCCACACACACACACACACACCACACACACACACACACACACACACACACACCACACACCACACACACACACACACACCCACACACACACACATACACACACACAGACCAACACCCAAAAATCATATTTTTTGGTCTCAGGGGGACTTGAACGTGTAGAAAATTGAAATCAGGGTACCTTAATTTTTTTTGGAAAGCAATACTTTCCTTACCTACGTAATAGGGCAGAAAGTAAAAAGAAAAACAGTCATATTTGAGATAAATTCATCTGTAGAACAACTGTTTTGACGCCTTTTGAAAAAATCATCGAACTTCACTTCTGGATCTACCTACAAGTGTGAGCAGACATTTTCAAAAATGAAGTTTGTTAAATCCAAATACTTTCTTGTCAGATGAACATTTGAAATCTATTTTAATGATCTGAACCACAAGTTTGATCCTAAATGGGCGGACAATTCGAGTGGAAAACAAATTCTCACTAAAATGAGTATTCTCTTTTAGCATGGTAGCTTTTTATGAATTCATGCATTGTCAAGTTTTCTTATGAGCTTTTTACACTCAATAAATTGGACTTTTATTAAAATTAAATTAATTGGTTTGTTTCTCCCTACATAAACATACTTAGAACTCCTCATATTATATAATAATTGTATGCCCCCCAATCCCCCGTCGTGTGTGCCCCACAAGTCAAATTCCACGTACATCCTTGTTATTGGCCTCTAACTGCCGGTTGCACAACAGCCGTTGAATTTTAACCGTGATTAATATCACAACAACCAATCAGAGAGCCGTCTTTTCAAAAACGCCTTCTCTGATTGGTTCTCGCGAAATAATCACGGTTAAAATTTAACCGGCTGTTGTGCAACTGGGCCTAAGCCTCCCAAGAGTTAACAATGTGGCCCTTGGATAAAAAAGGTTGGAGACCCCTGCTTTAATTGGATAGAAGAGAAAATTCATACAGTAGACTCAAATTTATCATCACAGAAGCCTGTACTGCCTTTAGAAAATTGTATATCTCCCGCTAGTACACAGTACTCTTTCCAGCACCTTCTTTCGTCAGATACTAGACTCAAGTAGTTCGCATATCGACCACCAGAGTGCATGCACGTTGTACATATGATAACAATGGGGGTGCTAATCTGCTTCCATTGTCTTATTACAATAGGGGATGAGATACAAGGGATGATTAATAATAATAATCCGGATATTGGACCTTGTCAATAATTATCCTATGGGTGACGTAAGCATAACTGAAATTGATGTATTGTATTAGGGGTATCGAGGTACACGTTATAATTGCAGTATTTGATTAGAATTAGTGTTGCTATCTTTGTCTATCATTCAACAAAGCGGATAGCGCTATTCTTCTCTAGCTCAGCAAAGTTGCTAGATCGTTTTCAACGAAGTAGAAATACTGGTAGTTCTGTGAACAGTAGACCTCACGCAGTTTTCTCATCCACAAGTATCTGATTTCACCTGTTCTAGTTGATTCAGTTGAATCATAATAATTACAGCATTCAATTTGGATTTTCGTTTAATAATAATCAATGATTATTCATAATTTACTTTTAAAAACTGTTATTTGTTCTCTCCAAGATCAAAAACTCTCTTTTGTTAATATACTCATTCACCTTGAATTTGTATCCCATATGATAATTTATCTTCCATCTGATAAGAATATTTACCACTATTTCAAAATTAATTTTTTTCAATCAAGAATATTATAATTTCTTTAGCTTTATTTTTTAATTTAATCATTCTATATTTCATTTTCAATCACCTATCAAATTTGTTTTTCAAATGTGAGAATATGATACTGATGGGCACGCATCATATAAAAAAAATTGAAACCTATCTTATAGAAGTAGATAAGGCCAGACATCTGTGTAATGCTTGCAATGAATAATCCACTTGTCAGCTGATTGATTATGAATAATTCTATATTGTGATCCTATATTCAAAGTAGATGAAATATATATAGTAATATCAGAGTATAGAGGAACTCCTTTTCTTTTCATATTATCCTTAAATGCAAAATTTCAAAAAACCTTGGGTATACATCGACGCGCAGTTGAAAAATAAATATTCCTGCCAAACTCATCGAATTCTATCACGTGTTTTGCGTTACAATACAGACAGACAAAAGGAAATCCGAGTTAAAACATAGACCTCACTACGTTCGGTCAAATAGGTAGTTATTTTTTAAGGGAACTAGTATCCTTCAATTTTCAGTAATTAAACAAAATACAAGGATAACAAACCAAAGTTAGTCAAATGCTGACTTCACTACCTGAATCTCAGTATAGACTAGTAACACGGTATACCGTTTGTTCTGATCTACTGACTCGACCCAACAACTTTCCTACCAATTCGCTCGTGATTATATGAGTGAGAAGAGAATTAGAATACCGTCGTTACTATGATGAGTGCAACTGCTAGTATATCATAGTGAGTTCCATGTTTAATGGCAGTGGAAAAAGATAGGAGAACAGTGTTCCGATTCTCTGCCTTCCCACTACCTTCTACAGAGAATAGCTGATACCGGTATATATCTGACTGTTCGTTGTTGTGTTAAATTGTAAATTATATTCATTTGTCAGAGAATATATTTTTCAATGATAAATTTGCATTATTTAGTTAATATTTTGTTAATTGGTTATATTTCTAAATTGTTAAAAACGATCTGGCAAAGTTGTGGAGCTAAAAAGGGATAGCGCTATCTGCTTTGTCGAATGATAGACAAGGATGCTGACTTACAACCTGAATCTGATTGTAGACTATAGTGAGGTGACGTTATTATGTGTCATCTATATAATAAAAGCAAAATGGCACTCACTCACTGACTGACTCACTCACTCACTCGCATAACTAAAAATCTACCGGACCAAAAACGTTCAAATTTGGTAGGTATGTTCAGTTGGCCCTTTAGAGCGCACTAAGAAATCTTTTGGCAATATTTTAATTCTAAGGGTTGTTTTTAAGGGTTTAAAGTTCTCTTTTAGCATGTATATTCTTCTTCTCCTAATCTCTTAATTATAATTGAAATTTCCATATCATATATGTTACTATGGAACTATAATCTAGATAGAGTAACTCTTCGAAACAGTGTTGTTACTGGCAACTAAATTAATAATTTTGTCAAGTTGGCATTAAGTTGAGTTGACTTTGTTAGGTTGGCAGCAAGTTGAAGATTTAAATGCATTTATCGCGGAGAAATTGATTGGGCACTGCTACTTCAATCCTGGGAATATTATATTACTAGCAGTCAGGCTCGCTTCGCTCGCCATTCCGTTTAGCCAGCCGTTTAGTCTGGACCCCGACTGGATTGTCCTCCATATGATAAAAATGCCCAATGAAAAATGCAGGCGAGCGAAGCGAGCCTGCTGATCTCATTCTTGGACGATCCAACCGGGGGTCCAGGGGGCGGAGCCCCCTGGTTAGACGGATATGGCGAGCGAAGCGAGCCTGACGGCTAGTATTTGATAAACTTTGATGTTGCTACCTTGTCTATAATTCGACGAAGCAGATAGCGATATCCTTTTCTACTGGCAATATCAATATTAATCATATGCTGACTTTATAACCTAAATCTCACTATAGACTATAGTGAGGTCCACGTTATAATGGCAGTATTTGATTAACATTGGTGTTGCATTTGACAAAGCTATCCATTTCGAGCTCCACAACTTTGCCAGATCGTTTTTCAAGAATGTAAAAACATAAAATATTTTTTGTCATAGTCATTCAATCTCAGCTGTTTTCCATGCATGTAATCAAGCCGGTAAACAGCTGTTTGCAGAACAAATTAACATATGATTCTCATTACAGCCTTAGACCAGTTATAGAATAGACACGCTGGGAAGTCTAGCCTCTGAAGCCAACATCTACTGCCATATCGCCCCAACGTGACGTCAGCATCGGATAGAAAACCCTTCTGTAGAGTTTGTTTACATTGTTTTCCATAGAAGATTGTGTCTATTTCACATGGGAGTAAATTATTATTTATGAAAATGGTAAACTCCCGCTGAAATAGACACATCTACTGCCATATCGCCCCATCGTGACGTCAACATCAGATAGAATACTTTCAGATTGTGTCTATTTCAGATGGAAGTAAATTATTATTTATGAAAATGGTAAACTTCCGCTGCGCTCCCGCTGAAATAGACACAATCTGCTATGGAAAACAATATAAACAAACTCAGCAGAAAAGTTTTCTATCCGATGCTGACGTCACGATGGGGCGATATGGCAGTAGATGTTGGCTTCATCGACTTTCAGTATGAATATACAATGGGGCGTGTCTATTCTATACCTGGTCTAAGATTACAGCATACTCTACTGTAATGATACCATATGCTTTCTACAGTCGAGTATGTTTCCTAGTTCCGAAATAGGAACAGCAAAACTGCTACAAAAAACCACCTCTCGCGCCAGGTGGAGTTTTGTCAACTTCCACAAAATTCCTGATTCTCAATTCGTAAACTAGGTTATGTTTATAGAATGCATGTACAGAAGTAACTTCAGCACAACCAGGTAATTTTTACTATTTCTCAATTCTTCTTCTTTAGATTATTATGACAAAAAATAGTGTACGTTACTTGGACGTGAATATCTTTTGCAGTGCTCGAATGAAATTCTAGTCTCGGCTAACGCCTCGACTAGAAACATCATTCTCGCCTGCAAAAGGCCACTTCCCGTCCATGTGACGTAAGATACTATAATCTAAATTATGATTGAATCATTGAAAAATATATATTCTTGACACAAGAAATTATTGATTATTTTCAACAAGATAGTTAATATTTCATCAATTATACCGTTATCATCTATCTTTTATAGAAGACAGTGGCAGGCATAGAATCGGCAACGCTGTTCCCCTATCATTCTCCATTGCCATTATAACGTGGACCTCACTATAGTCGACCTTTTACACCAGCTTGTTCGCATCTACTTAGGCTAGGCGCACACCAGTTAGTCAAGACAAGACATGACCAGACACGTTTAGTCACAATACTTCACATAGTTGATGAAGACATGTCTAATTGCAATGACTAATCAGTATGAGTTGCGTCACAAGCAGCTATATGAAGTACTGTGACTAAACGTGTCTGATCATGTCTTGTCTTGACTAACTGGTGTGCGCCCAGCCTAACTCGATCCAGTCCAAAGATAGTATCTACTATCCTAGTATCCTTTATTGTATCCTGGAACCAACCTACCGTTCAGTGAGTGTAAGAGAGAGAGAGAGAGACGAGAGAAGAGAGAGACGAAGGCACAGACTGGGGGGCCTGGTGGGGCTGAAGGGGTGCCTTGGGGGCCACCCAGAGCCGGGCAGCCAGGCAGACCATCAACTGGTGCGCCCAGTTCTACCAACATCCAGGTGAGAGAGCGGTTCTCGCGTAGTGCTACTCGACGATACTGGAGACTGTTGAGACCGTCCGACTTGTAACGGTTCTTGGCCATGTACAGCATCTCGTACCTATAAAACATAAAATAAAAATCAATTTTTGTATTTTGTTTTTGGCAAATAAATTCATTCATTCATTCATTCAATCAAGAATCACTGAAGGCCGGTTTCCGAGCTCGGAATCTATAAGTTCTGGACTTACAGAGTCCAGGACTAAAATCGGGTTTAAATCAACTTTCTGAGTCATGGGTTATGTTCTAAACTCCGGGGTCTATTAAGTTCTCGACTTTTCTAAGTCCAGGACTTTAACGTAGTAAACAAGAAGGAAATTCAAAATATTTTGCTGTTGTATTGTTGGCATTATAGCAAAACGAAAACAGCTGATTGCAGCGGGATAATTCAAATGCTCTCCAAACTATTTTGTAAAAATACGTTTCGATTTCTTTGTATGGTGTAGGTCTATAAATTAAAAGCAAACCCTAACCTTTTGAAACATGGAAAAAAATAAAAATTTCATTTTTCGTTATGCTATTATTTATCATTGATCCTTTCATTTATTTTGGATAAAAATTTTGGTATGCTACCTATTGAGTTGGAAAATGTATTTGTTTTGAAAAAAAACCTGTAATAATAATTTATTATTGTATATTATCATTATTAATAATATGTTGAATATGGCATCGATTAATAATATTCACATTATGAGATAAAATTCCAAGGCAATCCTTGTATTATTTTTCTTGAACATTTTTAGGTTATGTCACAGTCGTAAAATGTGGTTAGTTTTTTTACGCATAATATTATAAAGAACTTTATTCAAAATAAACTTGCAAACTATAAATTATTAATTTGATGGACTAATTAGAAGAATTTTGGTATTCCATGACATTTATTGGCTATTGATCTACTCCAAACAATAACTGAATTGTGTTTGCTCGGTTAAGTCTAGAATTTGAATTTAAACCCTACCCCAGTCGAGGGATTAAAATCACGCTGTTTCAAGTCCTCGACTTGACGATTTTTGATAAATCCTCGTCTCGGAAAGAGGCGAGAATCTAATTCAAGTCCTGGACTTATAAACCCTTCACTCAGAAAGCGAAATTATAAACTCCAGGGTCTAAAAGCAACGTGTTGCATCTGAAAAGATATACATGGCGCTTCAATGTATTTTTCTATAAACAACAGATGCTCTTTTGTATCTTCTCAAAAGCAACACGTGCTACATCCGAAAAGATACACAAGGAGCTTTTTGGAGTTACGTCCTTTTAGTACAACACAGCCCACACATATTTTATAGTGGGGTTGTATATTTATTCATTGAATTATCTATGCCTATTGAGAAATTATTCAATGCCTAAAACTTCATTGTTTTGATTGTAATGTTAGAATATTTTAATTTGTATTGTAAATTATTTTTTATGAATAAACTTCGATTTGATTTGATTTTGATTTGACAGCCTATCAGCTGACATTCGTTCAACATGCTCTTTCCATTGTTGGTGATACGTTGCAACTCTCTTATTCATGAAGAATCTCTGTATGTAGGGAGCTTCCTCCATCTAGAGATCTAGGGTCTCTGAAGCCTGATATTTTTGCAAGGGCGTGAATATTACCCTGCTAACCATACCTTGCCTATATGCAGTTTCAATGTTTCGGAAGCAAAGCAACGGGACGCGTACTGTAAGCTTTAATGTATTTTTCCACAAGCAACAGATGCTCTTCTGTATCTTCTGTATCTTCTCAAAAGCAACGTTTTGCATCAGAAAAGATACACAAGAGTTACGTCCTTTTAGCACAACAAGGCCGTGAATATACCCTGCGAACCATACCTTGCCTAAAGGCCGTTTCAAAGTTCGGAGGCAAAACTACGGGCGCGTACTATACTTAGGGTATGATAGCATTGGATGCACGTATGTGCAAGTACACGTGAGATCATGCATGACCAAGCTTACAGATAAGAAACAAAATCTGGAAAGAGTAATAGGAACTTCAAAACTGAACGCGTGCACTTGCTGGTTCCGTTCAGTGTGAGCAGCTACAAGCCACAACGTGTTTCAATGGTACTTTCCAGATTGTGTTTTCGGCTCATGCATGATATGACGTGCACCTGGACATATACGCACGCATTCAATGAGATCACACCCTAATGCCGCATCCACATGTTGGCCTAATGACGATCAGCGCCAGTGTGTGGCTGGGTGGTTTGTCAACGCTGGCCTTCATTGGACACTGATAACATTGCAGGTTGGGCCAACATGTGGATTTCTATGTCTATTGTATTTCATCATGACATCCTGATTTGTAATATCATACTTCTGTGAGATTTGGACCATATGATTAAAAACTGACAAATGCTCATGAGCATGGAGCATAAGTTTGCTCATGAGCATTAGTTTAGAAGCATAAGCATTTTTACTAATTTTATATTAATAAGCTTTACCGATCCTGAACTCTGGAGCAAATGCTCACGATTTTAAAGATTTTTCATCAGCTGATTGGCCTACTTTGTTATTATAGCTTTACCTATGCTCCTGAACTCGAAGCAAATGCTCACGTATTTTAAAGATTTTTCATCACTGATTGGCCTTACTTTGTTTTTATAGTGAAAGGTTAGAATGTGCTACTCAAGTCTTACCCCATTTATAGAATAGACACGCCCCATTGTATATTCATACTGAAAGTCGATGAAGCCAACATCTTCTGCCATATCGCCCCATCGTGACGTCAGCAACGGATAGTAAACTTTTCTGCTGAGTTTGTTTACATTGTTTTCCATAGCAGATTGTGTCTATTTCAGCGGGAGCGCAGCGGAAGTTTACCATTTTCATAAATCATAATTTACTTCCATCTGAAATAGACACACATCTGAAAGTTTTCTATCCGATGTTGACGTCTCGATGGGGCGATATGCAGTAGATGTTGGCTTCAGAGGCTAGACTTCCATCGTGTCTATTCTATAACTGGTCTAAGACTCACGTAAGCGCTAAATATTCAAGTATAGATACTGCTTGTCTTTGGTCGTCTGCCTATAATTGAGTTTTAGGTTAGTTGAGTTCTGAATTTTTGAAATGATAGCGTGAAAAAATGTCATCTCTATATAATCTTCAGCATAATCTTATAATCATCTACACTCTCATCTTCTTAAATTCCTATTTCCTATTCTATGATGGCTATCTTTATATCCGATAGGTATCTTTGTAGGAATAATGGTGATATATATCATGGTTGAATCTGAAAAGAGTTTTATAGTTCTCAACTATTGGTTGTGATCGTATCTGGTATATTTTCCTCTTCTATCACACTCGAGCCATTTTACTATGAGCAAAAGGTTGAAAAGCTGCTCTAGACTAGACTCATCTTTTTTGAAGAATTTTCTTCAAAAGTTGAGCAAACGCTCAGTTTATTCATACAATTTCAAGTATAAGCTTTTACTTTTGAGCAAGTGCTCAAAATATTTTTTAGATGAGCATGAGAAAAACGTTTTGCTTTTTGTGTAGTTGAGAAGTTGATATTGTGGTAATTATTCATATTGAATGAAAAAAACTAAGAAATTGTCAAAAACCCACAGATTTATTGATACTGTACTTAGAAAGACCGGTTTCGGTTATACACCATTGTCAATCTTGATAGTATGAAACATACTATTTGATGTAGTGGCCTGTATAGCATATATATTTTGATTTTATTTTTGACGATACAATTAACTTTTGTACAACAATGTGTAAATAAAGTATTTGATTTGATTGAGAGATTGACAATGTTGTAATAACCGAAACCGGTCTTTCTAAGTATCAATAAATCTGTGGTTTTTTGACAATTTCTTAGTCTTTTCCATTCAAAACGTTTTGCTTACGTTTATTCATAGAAAATGAAGCATATGCTCAATAGTTTAGAAGTATGAGCAAATGCTCAACTTAATTCATATGGCCCAATGTTTGGTAAAATGCATGATTTTGGACTGACCGCTTAGGATTGGCCTTCTGCTTGCGATGCTTGAGCATGATGTAGCGCGCAATGTGGGGCGGATAGCGCGTGATGTGGAGGCCATTAGTGCGCAGACGCGTCGACATGTCATCGTCCTCCCCGCCCCACCCCCAGTACACGTTGCTGAAGCCATTCACTTGCTCAAAGTGCTTCCGACTCAGCGCACTCACGCCTCCGAATATGTCTGCGTACGGCAGTCTGCCACAAACAGGACATAGTCAACA